>NW_006365909.1:0-788 GCF_000327345.1 Myotis davidii
CTATCCACTGAGCCAAACCGGTTTTGGCGACAGCAGAATTTTAACAAAGTGGTGTTTGTAAAGGCTTTTATACATTAGCAAGAAAGGAGATAATGGTAATACACTTGATTTCTGACAACATAGAGGGTAGTGGACCAAGTGATAATTCATATGATTTCACTTGTATGTGGGATCTAAAATAAACAAAACAAACAAACAAGCAAAACAAAAACAGACGCAGATACAGAGAACAAACAGATGGTTGCTAATGGTAAAATTCCACCTCCACACAGCCGACCAACCCTAGAACTCCTTCCTTCTCCCTCGGCTGTCCCAGTGCTGAGTACATAACAATGCCAATCATTCGGGACACACTGACAGTGATTTACATAATTCCCTAACTGCACTGACAGATATATGCTCTGTCTCTCCAGGGACACCTTACACTCCTTTTCTGACAAAGATAATGTCTCCTACTACCCTGTTAAATTTACCAGGCCACATAGAATGCTTAAGCATTATAACAGGTGTACAAAATCTGATGGCTCTGCACTGTCCTGGTTTTTCTGCAAGTCAGCCAAAACTGGACACTCAGGGGGAGGAGAGGGACTAACACAAAATTAAATTAAGTAGGACATTTATCAAGTCAAACTTTTGTCAAGTTAGGTACCTTAAATTGGAAAGAAAAGAAGGAAACATCCGTTCAACTCCTTCCAGCATAGCCTCTCTTCCTCATTAGCATCATAGAGAAAGAAATGCAAGGCAAATTTCCCTCTAACTTTTCTTCAGAAAATTAAGGCAATTTTTTT
>NW_006365910.1:0-788 GCF_000327345.1 Myotis davidii
GTCTAAGTAATCTTATGTATAAAATATTACTATAGTCTACCTCATAGGGTCGTTGAGAAGATTAAATGAGTTAATAGTTGTAAAGTACATAGATGAATGCCTTGCATTATAGCCCATGCCCAATAAACACCAGCAGTTATTATCAGCAATTTAGATGGAGATAAGTGGTAGCTATTTATGTCAAGTCACCTGGATTTGATGATAGGGTTGGAAAGATATTTGTCAATGTCTTCAATTGTGTGGTGGGATACAGATTGGCCAGTGATAGAAAAAGCTTGATGAAGGAAGCCAAAATTGAGCTGGACATTAAGAACACACAGGACTTGGACATGCAGGAAAGGGTTAAATGGCTCTGGTGAAGGGAATGAGGAAATGTTCTTTGTTTCCTGAAGCTGTTGGGAGGACCAAGAGTTGTATTTCACCATCTTGCTTTGCCAGTTCTCACAGTGAAAATCACACATCATAGTGGTTCTGAATCATCCGCTCCTTCTGCTTTGGCAAGTGATGATCCATCTTCCTTGCCAAGCTCAGAACCCAGAGTATGCTGTGAACTTGAAGAGGGAATTTGAGCTAAGCCCTCCCTTCTGAAACTGCCAAATCAGAGCTTTGCTGTCATTAGAAATGTGTTCATGCCCAAATATCATGTTATTAGCTTGTAAATTCCTACTTTCCAGAAGGCAGATTGTTTTGTTTAAAATGCTCATGGCAGGAACTGTTGGTTACCCCTTCAATAGCTATAACCCCTGCTTCCTTATTAGCGCATCTGACTTTGATCTGCTTGTAATACA
>NW_006365911.1:0-788 GCF_000327345.1 Myotis davidii
GGTCCTGAACTGTGGTTCATTACATCTACCCTTTGGGGAATTTCAGCCTTCCTGTTGTTAATCAATAACTCTAACCCTGTTGTGTATAATGTAAGAGAACACAAGGATCAAGGAGAAGCATTCCTTATCCCCATTGCCTTTGCTTGTAATGGCTTCCATAATTTATCCACAGGGAGAAACAAGCAATTGGAAAAATTTCTCCTTGGCTGGTCACAGCCTGTTCATAGATGTTTGGCAAGAAATGAAGATAAACAGTTATCAGGTGTACTAGATTATCCTTGAGAGTCTGTTTTATTTTTATCTTGTATAAGCACAGATGATAACACTTAATGAATCTCTTTGGGGAGTAAGTATTTAATTCTGTTACAGAATGCCTACTTGGTGATCATTTCACAATGAACTGGTCACTACTCTTATTATAGAGCAAATCGGTGCATCTAGGTTGCTATTTAAAGGATGGGTTTTCCTATGGTGGAATGCATAGGAATCAATGGGCATCTTGATAAAATGCAGTAGGGCTGGGCTGGGGCATTTACTGACATGTTCCCAGATTACATAACTGCTATTGGTGCCGGGTTCTCACTTTACACAGCAGAGTTTTAGAGAAACTTAGAGTCTCCAAAGCTTTGTGCAGAAGTTCCTCACTGGATTAGTGGAGCCATTAGGTACTTGTCAGCATTTGATGTTTTTGTTGTTGAAGGATGAATTTGAATGATTGTATCTGAGAAAGCCAGGCTGAAATGGAAACTGAAGTCATGTTTGTCTAAGGAAAGAAAGGACACTTCCAA
>NW_006365912.1:0-788 GCF_000327345.1 Myotis davidii
CCCGGGAAGGATTCCACATCTCTTCTCTCCCACCCAATTGCTACAGTTTAAAACAATATAATCTTACTTTTACTTTTTGCATACGTTACCCCTTTGATTTGGAGGGGATAATACAACTTATTCATTATTGCTTTCAGCTTTCTTTTTCTTTAAAAATAAAAGTCACTCTAGCACTTAATAGTCGTTCAAAGCGTCCACCCAATTTTGACACACAGCAAAACAATGAGTAAATGAACTGATTATCCTCTTAAAAACGTAACATTGCCGAAGCAAAACTGACAGAAGCAGCCCATTAGTGACCCTAGTGAGAGATAGCTTTGATAACTTGACACTATCCCTCTTACAGAAAACTATGGCAAAACCAATTTATATGAGAACATCACCAAAACAGGGATATAGGCAGTGAGCACCACCCAAGTCTATTAGCAAGAAATAAGGCAAGGTACAAGACAGAAAGGCATATTGGAGAGTCACTTGGAGTCAAGGCAAGGAAACACTCCCTTCCCATTTAGAAATAGACACAGGGTACATAAAGGGGAAATTATGGGCTATCACTGGCCACCAGACATAGGTCTTTCCTGCTTTAGAGCCCTAGTTCTGGGTAGAAGTGAGATCCCCTTTGTTCCCCAAATCTCTCTCATGAGGCCGTTCTTCCTCTTCAGTTGGGGAGACAACAGTAGCCAAATGGGAACCAAGGGATCTGAATGTTAAGTCTTCTTCCAAAACAAAGGATGAAAATATCTGCAGTGGGGCTTTGACATACTAAATAAAAGGTCAAGATCTTGGAA
>NW_006365913.1:0-788 GCF_000327345.1 Myotis davidii
TATCCTCCTATAAAGAAATGTCATGTGAGATGTGAGATTTGATTTCAAATGTTCAAAGGGATATTAGATAGAAGATTAAATTGCTTAATATGAATCTAGTGGAAGAACAAGCAGTACTTACAAATGGAAGTTGCAGAAAACATTAGAAAAAACTTTTATCAATAGTGCCCAAAGAGAGAAGGCCTCTGCTTTACGAGATAGAAAGCTATGAATCAGCAGAAGTGTTCAAGCACATGGTGCCAACAACGTGGCAGGGTTTATAGAGAAAAAATTCAGGCTACTAGAATGGTAGATGGAATATATGACCTTAAAATGACCCATAAAACTGTGATACTTGGAGCTGGTAACAGTCAAACCTGAATCTCCCTTTCACTTTCTTTTCTTTTTGCCTTTAAGAATTTGTTTCGGAGCATGAAAAATTCCTTTTTATATTTAGTAAAAAGAAGCAGGCTATACTTGATCCACAAATATGCATGTACATTAATGTACGTATACTAATACACTATACATGTCTCCTTCTGCTAATTTACTCCAGGAGGTTATAAATATAATTACAGGAAAGAGTAAGAAATTAAGGTATCTGAGACTATGAAAAGAAAAATACTCAAGCTTTCTTAAATTTTCTACTATCCTCATCTTTAAAGAAAGTAACCTCAACTTCTTGTCTAGGTGAAGATGAGAAGAAGGTAGAGGAGGACTAATCAGAGAGCTAGCATCTGGTAGGGATTGTGGTGTGGAGGGCACTGTGCAAAATATTTCACATGAATTTTCTTATTGGAGTCTCACAC
>NW_006365914.1:0-788 GCF_000327345.1 Myotis davidii
CATAGCTCTGCCATGTGTTAATTACTTTCTGCACTTTTTCTATATGAGTATAATTTCCTAATATTTAAAATAGAATTAAAATGATCTGTATTGCCTACCTCCTGGGTATGTGTTGTCCTGTTATTTGGAAGCAAAGTCAGGCATTATTTTTTATTGGCTATGTGAGGTAAAATATTCAACCTAGTGATATAAATAGTTTAATTTCAAATTCATATTTATCTAGAGAAATCCTAAATTCACTATTTTTTCCAACATGTAAATCTAGTTACAGAGGTTACAGCTATATGAAGAAACATATATATTGTACACATATACCTTAGAAAAGCAGCAGTTTGTAGAAGTTTTTATGTGGACTCTGGAGCCAAACTGCTTGAACTAGAATTCTGCTGGGCCACTTAATATCTTTGTGACCTTAGAGAAATAGCCATTTGTACCACAGTCTCCTCATCTGTAAAACAGGGATAATAATGTCATCTACATTATAGGGCTATTAAAGAGGATTACATGAGTATTAAGCTGCCTGAATTATGCTTCTCAATTATAATATTAATTATTATTACTTAGCTGTGTATTTGTAAATTTGTAAGGAACTTTATGCAGCAGGTTGGTGTGGTGTAGTTCTTCTTCCAGTCTGTTTAGAAATAGAGTAAAGTGTGAAAAATGTGGACAAGGAGGGAAGTCTTAAATAACATGTCTAAGAAAATGATGCCTTACCACATGCAATTTATCTATTTATGCTACACACATACTTAAACTTACTCAGGACTCACTGAGCTAATTCATTTCTT
>NW_006365915.1:0-789 GCF_000327345.1 Myotis davidii
CCCCCCCTCCCCCAATCTTTGAGATCATTTTTCATTTTAGTGATAATAGTAGAAGGATGCCTGTGTTCAAAGTGGTAGCAGGAGTGTCATGTGAAATGCACTTTGTAATGAACGCACAATAAATAGCCTTGCTTGTAAACAAACAAAAAAAGAAGAAGAAAAATAAATATACATAAACCAAACGTCAAGGCTTTCGCTTCCAGCTCAGGTAAGATTCAGGGCGGCTTTGACCACGCGTTTTGCACCTGCACGGTCGGTCGGTCGGAGACGCAGCGCTGGAGCCTGGGCTCCCAAGGTCACCGGCGGCGGCGCGGGAGGAACTTGGGCCCTGGAAGGGTGGAGGGGACGGGAACCTGGGGAGCAGCGAGGTCCGAGCTCCCCGCGGCCTTAATTGGACGCGGAAGGGGAGGAGGGCCCGGCTGATGGCTCGCCTCCCAGCAGCTAATCCTCTTAGCAGCTGCATTTCCGCGCCGCGGTCGGCAGAAGGACCCTCCCGGCCAGACCTTTACCCCGGGAGGGTCGGGAGGGGGCGGGAAAGGTTTGCCAGCGGGGCCTGCAGCCGTCTGCTGATAAACCTGGCGGGACGTCTGGCCGGGGGGACAAAGGGTCCTCCGCCCCATCCTCCCTTTAACTCTTTGGCGGATCCAGGGCTCAGCCAGGGGTATGGGGCGGCCTCCGCCCTCCTGGGGGAAGGAGAGCGCCAAATACACGGAGCTAAACGCAGAGGGGCGGGGGGGACCGGAATCCTCGCGTGGAGGCGTCGCGCCCCGCGGCCCCAGTGTCACCCGG
>NW_006365916.1:0-789 GCF_000327345.1 Myotis davidii
AAAAATGCATTTCAAAGCATCCATAACCACCAAAATGAGTAATATGGAAGACAGGAAATGGGGAGCAAAGTAGATATTCTACTTAGTGAAACATGCATTATCTTTAAGACTTTTGATTGCCTACTTTAAATTTGTATTTTCTTTTGATGGTAAGCCCAATTATAATTAGACTATTCAATTCCCCTCCAACAATACAGATTAGAAGCCTTTGGTTAAAATCCTAGCTTTATCACTAGCTAGCTGGATGATTTAGCACAAATAATTTGACCTTCCTCAACCTTGCTTTCCTCATATTTAACTGAGACAGTTGCAATAGATTATTCCTCAAGGCATTTTTAGATATAAAATACTATGATTACAAGTTTAATTACAAAAATGAGCTCTAGAAAATGAACTGAGTTATAAAGACTCATGGAGTATATGAATTTATTTATTCAATAACAATGTTCAATATTTATTGAGCCAAGCACTTTTCTACCACTTCATATGTATAAACACCTTTACTCCTTTCACTGTCCCCCTGAGATATGCACTCTTATACTGATTTTATAAATGAGGAAACAAAAGCACGGCAATCACAAATGTAGTGGCCAAGCAATGTAGCTGGGATTCAAACCCAGACCATCTGGCTCAGCCCCCAGGTGTTGAAGCAATTCTACAATTCTGCTCGTGCAAATACAAAGCATTTGTCCTGATCTAGAGGCAGACAAACCTCCCACCCTGCCCATCACAGCACCTGGTAATGATTCCAGTAGTGCAAAATGTCATATCTTCTTAGAAATGTTTTTT
>NW_006365917.1:0-788 GCF_000327345.1 Myotis davidii
TACTTTGTGATGGTCCAATGGCGCTTGTTCGTGAAGAAAACTTGGGAAAAGCCAGGAAATGAGAACAGAACCCTCCCCGTGCGCCCGGAGCCCGTGCCCCGGAAACCTCCATCAGGGAGGGTGTTCCCCATGTGGCGTTGGATGGGAACCCACCTGGGGACCCTGAGAGGAACAGGAGGGACCCCGAGGGGAGAAGGGGGGGACCCTGATGGGAGAAGGGGGACCCGAGAGGAGGGGGACCCCAAGGGGAGCAGGGGGGACCCGAGAGCAGGGGGACCCCAAGGGGAGCAGGAGGATCCGAGAGGAGCAGGGGGACCCCGAGGGGAGAAGGGGGATCCGAGAGGAGCAGGGGGCACCCAGAGGATCAGGCGGGACGCAGAGGAACAGGAAGGACCCGAGGGGAGCAGGGGGGACCCTCCCAAGTCAGGTTTTTCAGTTAGAGGAGCGCAATCTGCACTGCCCGGCAGGCCTTGCCGTCTCATCGCCGTCTCCCTGGCAAGTCACCCTGGGCAGCAAGTGGCCATGGCTCTGCCGTCCCTCCCAGGCCCCATCCTTCTCCGGGCAGAGGGCTCGGCGGGCAGAGCTGGCGCAGAGCCAGTGCCAGGGGAGCTGGCCGGACCCCCGGCCACGGGAAGCCCAGCCCAGAGCCCAGGAGCCACGCTCGGTCCCCTAACAGGGTTTCTGTGGACCCCCCTGCACCTGCCTTTGGCCAGGAAGCGTCCCGCCAGGTGTGGGGGCTCCCCAGCTGCTGCACTGCCTCCCGTCTGAGCCCGGCCTCAGCAGGGGGC
>NW_006365918.1:0-788 GCF_000327345.1 Myotis davidii
AATTAGCATATTGCCCTTTTATTATTATAGAAGGTAGCAAGTTATCTTAGTTCTGGCAGCTATAACAAAAATACTGTAGACTGTTGGCTTATAACAAACATTTATTTCTCACAGTCCTGGAGTCTGGGAAGTCTGAGATTTAATGTGCCACAGTTTAATCTTGTGAGAGCTCCTTACTGATTTGCTCACGTGGTGGAAAGAGCAAGATCAATCTCATACTCTTTTTATAAAGTCAGGAATCCTATCATGAAGGCTGCCCTCATGAACTATCTAACCCTAATTACCTCCCAAAGGCCTCACCTCCAAATATATTGCATTGGCAAATCAGGTTTCAACATCTGAATTTTAAGGGGAAGATAGACATTCAGTCCATAGCACAATATTCCAAGAAAATTGATTAAAATAGTGTATGCATAGTTACCTTTTTGCTTCTGTTTTACTCATTTTCCATTCTTCTAGCAACAGTCTCTATATTCTTTTGGGCATTTTTCTCTCCCCAGACCCAGATCATACATTCCAAGGGAGGCTATAACAGCAGCTACAGAGATAGTCATATAATACAGACACAGTCAATCAACATATTCTATATATTTTTAAAATTTTTCTATATTCTTGACCACCATGGTAGAATCTGGGATAAGCATGTGCTTAATGGGGGATGTGCAAGCACATATTCCTACTGGATTAGACCTGAGAAGAAGTGGGAGCAGGATCTCTATGTTGCCATGATATTATTACCAGACTGCGGGGGTCTGTTTGCCAAGAAAGTAAGGATTTATTAAGGACAT
>NW_006365919.1:0-788 GCF_000327345.1 Myotis davidii
CACTCACAGTTTTCCCCTTTCATTCTCTATCTTTCTTCCTTTCTCCCTCTCATCCTCTCATCCTCTGTTTTTCTTGTTTCTCTCCTGCTCTCCTCTTTCTAGTCCCTCACTTTCCAAGTCCTTTGTAAAGCAATCACATAAAACATTAAATTCACCTCGTAGTTCTTCTCCCATTCCTTCCCAAACAACATACTACAGACAAGGAAAGTGAGCTCCAGAGAAGTGAAGTGCCTTACCCAATGGGACACAGTGAATACCGAGAGGGCAGAAATAGCAGGCTGGTAGCCCGCCCTGAACTCAAGTCCAGTGACCTTCCCAGTATAACATGTACCCTCCTAACCATTCTTTTATGTTTCCTCTGTTTCATTCTCTGTCTCTCTTCTTTTGCTTTACTGTAGCCTTTTCTACAGTCCTGTCCTTCAACATATTTACCACCTCTTCCAAAAAGACATATCTGTGAAAGAAAAAGGAGAATTGCAGATTTTACCTGTCCTCTGTGATGCTGATGATTTGGATGAACTCATTTTTTTCTCTTTCACTTTTTCTCTCCCCCTCTTCCTCTCTCTCTCTCACTCTCTCTTGCTCCTCAGTTTCTGAGTCCAAGAGTATTTTGTTGGTAAGTTTCAAGGAAAAGGAATCTTGAAGAATGAACACTGTATCTGTATTTTGGAAGTTCAACCCCAAGGCATAAGAATGTTAATTTGTTTGGTGGCTGTGTGTTCAAGTCAGGATTTCCTTTCTTGCATAAGAAAGACAAGGAAGTTTACTGGACAAGTCAGTCTCCTTAC
>NW_006365920.1:0-789 GCF_000327345.1 Myotis davidii
ACCAGTTTATTATAAAAGAATATAACTCAGGAATAGCTAGATCGAGGAGAGGCACAGGGCAGGGTATGGAGAAAGGACACAGAGTTTCCAGGCCCTTTCCACATGCATCACGCTTTTGAATCTCCACATGTTCACCCACCCAGAAGCTCTCTGAACTTTTCTTGTTTGGTTGTCATGGACAGCAGAACCCAGGAGCCACCACCATTTTCAAGATTGCCCTAATCTTTTCTGTTTTGGCTTTAGCAACATTGGCTTTGCTATCTGGGGCCAATATTTTACAACTTCTTGAGGGGTATGATTAGTTTCACTTTGTCCACAGTTTTGCTTCATCATATAGACACTAAATGTGTGCATTCTTTTGGTTTATAGTTTCTTCCTGTTTTATCATCTCAGAAACGTTTCGGGGCACCTGGCACCATGTCATGTCACCCAATGACATTCTGTCTTGGATCTTCAACTTTTCCTGATTTCAGTTATTCATCCAGGCCTGAAATCTGGAGAAGCATCAAGTTAGATATATCCTGAGATAACTGTTGGATATATGTTTGATATGAAAAGGTTTGCCTCCCGGTAGTATTATCCAGAGTGCTGGTGCGGTCTTTGGGCTTCATTTCTTCAAGGACTGAGAGGAGACACCCATCAGCCTTAGTACATACCTTATGGTGGTTGATTAGGACGGTGTCTAAAGGGGGTGAGCAATTAGGAGTAGCATGAGTCAAGGATCAGGGAGATCACATTTGGCTCTGCAGGCAGAGGGAGAAGAGCAAGATATCACTACTAAGAAACATG
>NW_006365921.1:0-789 GCF_000327345.1 Myotis davidii
GCTGGACACACACAGCTCATCCCCAGACACGGTTTCCTACCTGGGAGTCGGGCTGGGAGAGGCTCGGGGCTTTGCAGAGTCCCTTACAGGCTGGGGGACCGGGGACAAGGTGTGGGGTGGGGACCGGGGTGCCGCTTGCAGGACGGAGCTCAGGCCCCGGGTGTGGGGGCAGCGGGGGCGGCAGGGAAATGGTCAGTTTCCAGCCCCGCCCCCGCAGGCCTCTATGGCTCAAGCATGTTTGCATTTCTGCTCAGCGCTTCTGTGGTATGTGTCCTGCCCCGTGAGACCACAGGGCGGGGTGTGCTCCCAGCGCCACCCCCTTGTCAAACACAGCTGAGCTCAGGGGCGGGGAGTGGCAGCGGGAATCAGACAAGTCAGGGGGACGTCGCGGGGTGGGGGACAGCCAGCCTGGCCCTCCAGGGAGCCCGGGGCAGGAGTCACTGAGGCGGATGTCCTGGGGGACCTGGTGAGGTGGGGTAGTGACAGGCTCTCCCAGTGGGTGTGGGCTGCATCAGGCCTCATGGGAGGGGCTGTGGGTCTGAGTGAGTTGGATCTGGTCTGGGATGGGGTCTCCCAGCCTGAGGGGCCAGCCCACCAACCCGACATTCTCGGGGTTTTCTCCCCAACTCCTCATCTGCCTGAAACCATCTGCTTTCTTCCATGCAATTCCCTCCCCCCTTCTCCGCCTTCTCAGCCTGCTCCCCGGACAGCTGGTCCCCAAAGGCATGGCCCTCACCCTCTCTCCCCCTGCTGGCCCCTGGCAGCCTGCATACACCATGCACGTGGCCA
>NW_006365922.1:0-789 GCF_000327345.1 Myotis davidii
TTTGCCTCAAAGTACTCCATTCAGCTGAATCTGAATTTAATCCCAGGAATATCTGTTTATACATCTCATACATCATGAGGCGCCAATTAAATCGAATGACAGGTATTGTCAAATAAACATATATTTAAGAGGAAATAAAGATATTTAAAGATCAAAAATTCTTACTAAGCTGCAAGCTATGTCTATATTAAAAATGCTTAACTCTAATAAATATTTTCACGATAGAAAAGTGGAGAAACCCAAGCCTCTAAAGACATCTTTTCCCCTCACTCCTTTCCATTGTCTGCCAATTTTGTAACCTGATAGCGTTTGTTCAAATGCTTAAGCCTTGCTTCTAAGTCTTTTACTTTGTAATTGTGGTTCCTCTCCATGGGTTTTATGTTATACAGGACTAGTTTCAATTTAGTGGTTTGTGACATTTTCAAATTTCAAGCACCCAGCCAGTTTTGAAGGATTAGAAATTTAAGCTTCTTAATGTTTCCTGCAAAAAAAGGTTTTATTAGAAGTAAGCTGGAAAAAATTACTTCAAATTATTTTTAGAGTATAGAACTTAGGGAACTCCAATGTGTAGCAATACGTTTTTATTTCCTTATCTAAATTTTTAGTATGTGGTTTTTAAAATAATTTTAAAATATTTTAAATAAAACAAAAAATCACTGAAGTATTTTTATATTTGATCCTTCTTTTGCCAAATTTAACTGAAGAATTCATATAAAAATATGAACCAGAGAGGGAGAGCAAAAGAGTTCATTACTAACCCTACATCAATTTTTCTAAATTTAGTTTTTA
>NW_006365923.1:0-789 GCF_000327345.1 Myotis davidii
GGAGACACCGGCTGTCAGCTCTCAGTATAACTGCATTTGGTGCTGGTGTGGCTAACACCCTCCTCCCGGCCTGCGGAGCTCTAGCTCGAGCTGGCGCTGCTCTGGTGGACCGACCGGGAGCCATGCAAATGGATGTGCTCTGCAGAAAGGCGTGCACTTTTGAAGGGCTTAGTAACAGATCCTGAAGTCAGGCAGCCTGGGAATGAGTGCAGCCATGGACTGGCTCCTCCTTTTGCTACAGAGGGAGGTGATGAGACCAAGGGAAGTGGTTGCTGAAAGAAACAAAAGAATTAGGTCACGATAAAACTGATGACTTGTTGGTGTCAGGCAGCTGGGAGGTGGGATGTGTAGCTTCCACCAGCGGGGTGCTTGACACTGAGCTCAGAGAGTGTGCAAGCTCAGGCCGTGGCCGAGAATTACACCACCCGGAGCTTTCAAGGTCCATGCCGAGCTCTCGCCCCGAAGATCATGGTGTAAGGGTTCTGGCCACAGCCTCACAGGGAGCTAACGCCCCAAGGGTGAGAACCTGCCTGGCATATGACCGACCGGCGGACGGCAGCCGAGGTCGAGAGAAACACAAGCTCATTGCAGGAGACAAGGTCAGAGAGTGAGCGCTCAGGATGGGAGCCAGCATCCAGAGACGGAAGTCGCCAGGAACACCAGGTGTAGGAGAGTGCGGAGACAGCCAAACCCCTGCAGGAATGAAGCAGGCCAGGGCGCCCGCCCCTGAATAACAAGGTGGGCGAGGGGTGGTCTTGCCAGTGACATGAGTGCCATTGCAAAAGAGGG
>NW_006365924.1:0-789 GCF_000327345.1 Myotis davidii
ATAGTTAAATGCCATTTAACAAAGACAAATCAAAGAAAAAAAATGTCAGAAGTCAGTTGCCTCTTTTGACTTCACCCTGCATGCCCTAGGGTCTATTCTGCTGAGCTATTTCTGGGCACCACTTGTTCAGTGGTGTCATAGGTTCACTGTCGCGGGTATACGGCCTCCCCCTTTTGTGCGACTGTATCTCAAATCTCCAAGATGACCTCATCTCAAGATCCTTAACTTAATATTTCTGCAAAGACTGTTTCCAAATAGGGTCACATTCACAAGTACCAGGGGATTGGGACTTGGACATATCTTTTTGGGGGGGACACAATTCAACCCACAGCAGGTAGTAAGTAGGTAGGTGAGGGAGAGAGGGCCGTGGCTGAGACACCTGAGTGGAGGGATCCTTCTTCTCAGAAGAGGCCCCGTGCTTTTGGAGAGGAAACTAATCCTTAGAAGTTCATCATTGTCTGCGGTGCCATCTCTCTGGGCTCATCCCTGCATCCCAACTGGACATTTTGTCTGGCCTTTTGGTCACCACCATCTGGGTGATTATGCCTCTGGAAATCTCTGGCCATTGTCCACTTTCTGCTGACCTAATGGATGGGCAGATGTGACAGGATGAACTGAAGAGGGAGGCAGAGGAGCATGCTGGGGCAGGAGAGGCCCTCCCCACCCCAATTCTGTTCCTCAGTCAAAAGACATTGATTGCATTCACTGACTCATGGAAGAGTTCAAGGGGATCTTGTCTTGGGTGTGCCTGGGGGATAGATTGCCTTTGGCCGAAGCAAGGCAAACTGT
>NW_006365925.1:0-789 GCF_000327345.1 Myotis davidii
GGGACTAGGAAGAATCAATGGTGTCATTTCAGTTCAGGTCCGAAGGCTGAGAACCAGGAGGGCGAATGGTGGAGGCACCAGCCTAAATGCAGCAGCTGCAGACCCAGGATGAGCCTCTGCAGCCCCGCTGGCTCATTCTGCTACCTCTGTAATTTTCTAAATAAATTTTCTCTTATATTTGAGTTTTTGGTTCTGAATTTTTTCTTTGCCCAACTCAAGAATCAGGTTCCAATTTGGCCACCAACACCACCAATAGCAAACACTTCCTTATCTGATTAACTCCACTTTCTCAAACCTTTGCAAAACTGACACTTCCATTCATCTTTGCTGCTAAATTCAAAAATGCCATTATCCCATGTGTGACCACTCACCAGCCACCTACATGGCCTCCTCACTCCTTCTGCCAGCACTCCCATTACCACCTATCTTATTCACACTGTCATCTGAATGACTTTTCAAAAGCATAGGTCTACTTCTGTCACTTTCTTGTTTAAAATCTCTCAACAGCCAATAATTTTTCCTTGAATGAAGCCTAAAACAACAGAAGAGCTTAAAAGAACTGAAGAATTTACACAGGTGGATGCTTTTCCTAGGAACAGCTTTGCAAGGGATTTTTGGGAGCTATTTAAAGGCATTAAGCTTTAACTCCTATACTCTACCCCAAAATAATAATAATACTTAACACTACATTGCACTTCTGTTTGTGAAGCACTTCCGTGTGTATTACTTCATTTGTCAGTTTCACAAGTTGTTGGGGTTGTTTTCCTGCGCAGGATGCAAGGGTGATTT
>NW_006365926.1:0-789 GCF_000327345.1 Myotis davidii
TTTTTTTTTTAACCCCAAGGAACATATCACGGAGTATATAGGAGAATACTGGCAACAGACAAAAGGCTATGAAGGCCACGGAGCTACAGATGTCCCTAATCCCATGCAAGCTGGTTCTTCAAGATAGATTCCTTTTTGCAAAGCTGCTAGCTTGTTCTGTAGCAACCTGATTAGACAGCGGTGCCAGCAACCTTGTTGGCTGTCCTTTCTTTCCTCGGTTAGCTTCTCTTGTCGGTGCAGTTGAGTTATCAAATGGTGTAAGTGTTATGCCAATACCGTTTCAATACAAAGCACTAGCCATGCAAAGGCTAAGCCAAATTGCTTTCCAACTAACTGTTGGCAGCTTGCTCTTATAGATTAAGACCAGGTCTCTCCACAAGGCGTTGAAGCAGCAAATTCAAAAGGAGTCAAATAGAATATAGGGCATTTGGCATCAGAGATAAAACAGTTCATTACCTGGTTAATGTTTGCATTTTCCTGGTGTAAAGCAAGCATAAAATTACAGATAATAAAGTGACATTTAATAGGCACTGGACATTTCAAGAGAAATGTAGCCTTTAAAAATGATTCTTTTCCATTCCTGGGAAAATTAAGGATATGGGGAGGGGGATTGTATTAGGTTCACATCTCAAAGCCAGAAAATATAGGAAAAAGAATTAAATTCTTGCCTGAATTCTATGAATTATAAATTATGGAAATGTGGAAAAGCCACTTTCCTCCTTGTAGGGACTTAATTTTCACTGTTATACCAAAAGTAAAACAGCTGTAGTCTCTACCACACAGGTTGGG
>NW_006365927.1:0-789 GCF_000327345.1 Myotis davidii
TCTCTCTGAAATCAACAATTTTTTTAAAAAAAGTTTAAAGAAAACCAAATCATTAAAAAACACACAAAAAACAGCCAACAGAAACTGACTTCACTTCCATCTGCACTGACAAAAACCATGGAGGCCATCTTCCTGTCAATGACTTTAATCTGTTCTGGGGTAAGTGTTCTGGAACTACAGTCCTGAGGACACAGTTGATAACCTTATTGACCTTTATGTCTACACTTTCTTACACAGATATATCTTTATTCGGTGTCACTAAATTTGTAAGAATGATTGTTTTTATTTATACACCGGCAGAGTTCAGAGCAATGTCAGGAAGACCTAAGAGTGGAGTGTTTCCACATGTGAGGAAAGGTACTTTCCCTCATGAATTTGCTCTAATATTGCTTATTACATAGGAAGGGTACTCAAACCAATGAAAAAGATTATATTTGTCCTAGACTACAAGGGCAGAGTGGATTTATTTTAAGCTTTTACATCATTAGCTTTTATAAAAATGAGATGTATTAAAACATGGTGAAAACGTATTCAAAAACTCATATTGGCAAGATATCAAATAGTTACGTTAAATTTTTAAAATAAAACTTTCCACTATCGTACAAACCTGTCATATTTTGTAATATCTCTATTCTCACTGAATTCACTTCTCCACTCATGGGATTTAGTTTTCAACCTCTTTCTCAGGTGGCTCATGACCCTCATTGTTTTCATCCAATCTTACTAGTCTCTTTTCCCCCCTCAAATATCTAACCTGTAATAAATACAATATTTTTCCTTTTTTTTTTT
>NW_006365928.1:0-789 GCF_000327345.1 Myotis davidii
AATTTTGTGCATCGGGCCTCTAGTTGTTTTATAAGACTCCATTGCCTGGGAAGTGCTTATATGCTCCTGCAGGAATTCTCTTCAAGATAACGTGACCATATATGGCTCTGTGTTCCAAATAAGAAAACACATATAAAAGAGAGAAAAATATTCTGTTCCCTCATTTGATCTCAAGATAGCCATAACTTTTTGATGCTATTGGAAAAAATCACCTAAATTTAGTATGGGTTATTTAAATGAGATTCTTTGCAACAATAGCTGTAAGACTGAACTTGATGAGTAGAAACATTGGAAAGACATTGTGTCTTAGGATTTTAAAGCTATGGTTGTATTAATGAAATAGAAGGAAAATTGAGCTCTATAGTCAAGGAAATGGCACCAAACTTGCTAAGGGAAATTTAAACTCAGCTTTAATAGTACCTGAGATTTAATCAGAAATGCGACCAGGGAGTTTATTTGATTGGCTTTGCCAAGTCGAATATCATTTGAAATCTGATGTTGGAATTACTTTGTAGTAAATAAACAAGTAAAAAATAAATAAATAAATCCAGAAAGAGAAAAAGAGAGAAAGGCCAAAGGAATATGTTGTTTTTCTCCCCTCTCACACAGATGAGTCTCCTGAAACCTACATTTCCTGGTATTATAAAGTTAATTATACAGTGCGGAAGAAAACAGGTCCTTCCCTGAAGCGAGATGCAAACCTGAAACAATCTTAGGTTTGGCATTTCCTGCAGCTGAATCTGATGGGAAACAGATCAAAGTCAGGCTGAATGCTTTTCCTCACTTCTC
>NW_006365929.1:0-789 GCF_000327345.1 Myotis davidii
GAGTAGACAAACGACCGCAAAGGGTTAAAACCTGCCCTGAAGTGTCGTTTTTTGAGGCTTACACAACAAGGCAGGCAGAGCACTTAGCAGGGTGCCTGGCCCCCGGTAAATGCTGAATGAAAGTGGGCTGTCATTACTTGCACAGACTCTCCAGGTTGGCTTTCAACACTGGCAGGTCACTCGCACAGGTCTCAGCCTCTGCCCACGGCGGGTTCAGAAACGGCGCTTTCCTGACCTCCCAGGAACTCTCAGGTTCTTGATGACGGACTCAGGCTACCAGCACCGTTTGAGAATGCTGGGAAGCACTGCTTTGTGACGGGGTATCTGATTTCGTTCCTGGAATGCTTAAGCGTCTGACCTGCACACCCTGTTTGCAATGATTCAGATATCGAGAAATTAGTGGTTAAGGCTCTTGGTGGGTATAAAATTACAGATCATATTCACAGCTTTGCTGAGTGTTGTGCTAGGCCCTGAGTGAAACTCTTCAGATCAATGCTTTCATTCAATCCTCACGATTCCTTAGCAGACAGATGGTTTTAGCCCCATTGTACCCATTGCAGAGACAAGTATCGTATCTTGTCAAGAGTCACTCGGCTCGCACGTTGAGGCATGAAATTTGAAGGAGTTTTGATCTTGAGGCCACATTCTTGTCATTATGCCCTACGGACAACGGGGAGAAATCTGTAACCGAAAGAGTACCTCACTCCAGTGAGGTATGCCCCAGTGAAGAATCTCCGCCCGACAGCAGGGGACACACATCTGATGACCAAGTTCAAGTTCCTGGAAGTC
>NW_006365930.1:0-788 GCF_000327345.1 Myotis davidii
TTTTTTTTTTCTCAACATAGGATTTCCTTTTCATGATAGGTGGGTCTTTAACTGTAAAATATACATTTGCATTTGTGTGATTATTTGACTCATGTTTATCTCCACAGCTAGAGGTAAATCACAAGGACAATATATAATCTGTAAATAATCAAATATAAGATTCCCAGGATTTAGCATAGCACCGACTGCACAATGAAGACTTAATAAATATTTGGAGAATGAACAAATAAATCACTACAAATGAATAGACAAATGAATGAATGATGTAGCTAGAAGAGAGATAAGTAGGTAGGAGACCAGGACTGCAAGTCTATTCAGAGCATCAGGAATACTGAGTGAGGCAGACAGATCATGTTAGTGTTCATACCGTAGGGTCATAATTTCCATAAATTGGTCAGGAACATGCATGGTTCCAATGGCCTCCAAGAGCATGTGACCTTGAAAGCGTTAAATGTTTAAGTCAGCTTTCATGTGAAATATTTGTGCTAATACAAAATGAAAATTATACAATAGACTTACAGTGAAAGGAAAAACAAAATGAAAATAAGTAAGGTACTTGGATACTTCTATTTCTGCACTACACAAGAACTGAGTGTCTTTGACTTCCTTAGTAAGCTTCTAATTCATTTATTCCATTAATACTATTTTGTGGTTGGACTCATTGAAGCAACATTTAAAAAGTTCATGCTGTATGTGTAAATTACATGTATTTTGTATGGTATGTGTCTTTTAATGACAATATTACATTCACTTTTATGAGTTTTACTAGGGATCCAGTGCACAAATTC
>NW_006365931.1:0-789 GCF_000327345.1 Myotis davidii
AGGGAGTCTCATTGTAATTACTCAAGGACCCAAGATAATGGAAGCCCTATCCTAAAACATACTTGCATGTGAATTTCTATTTCACTCGCAATTCATTTGCCAAAATAAGTCCCATGGCCTAATATCAAAGTGAACTGGAGAAATCCAATTCTACCAATTACCTAGAAGGAGGTGAACTGGACATTGGTGAACAGCACCTATTATGTGGTCATTCAGTGTCTCTGCCCTCAAGGAGCTAATAAACTTAAGAACGCTAAGAATGAACTTGTGTGGAATAGCTACGTGAAACGAGGGAATGCATTCCCACATCAGTAGTACTGATACTCACAGGTAGTTGTGGGGCACATAGCAGAATTTTGCGATGAGGGGATACGTTTGGAAAAGGCCCTAAGCTAAGATTAGGATATATTTAGCTCTTTCTTCCTTCCCTATTGACAATAATTATTGTGCAAAATTTGAGAGAGGAAATATTAGAACTAACATGAGATTAATATATAAGCATATTTTATAAGTCCTTGAAGGATGGGTTAGATATGCCTAGTTGTAGAGAAAAGGGGAACATGGGATTGGAAAGTACTTGGGTAAAAGCTGCCCTTTGGTTGTTGAAATAGCTTAACTAGAACCAATGACATATATTAGGACAAGAGTAAAAAATTACTTAGATGTACTGGAAATTATAGAGGTAAGATTATGTGGGCCTTGAAAATCAAGGAGGTAAGACCTTGAAAATCTATTTTATTCTTGAATAGAAACTAGAGAGCTATTGAAAGTTTTTCTCATCACCCCCCC
>NW_006365932.1:0-789 GCF_000327345.1 Myotis davidii
AAAAAAAACTATAAGATATCTATGGCTCACTTATCTTCATTATCTGTCATATCCAGTGATTTACTAAACCCTCCAAATGCTACTTCCAAAATAATTACTACATCCATTCTTTATTTTTTATTCTTGAAAACCCCACCATCATTTTGCTGGGCAAGACACTTATCTGTTTTCAAGAATATTATGAGTCTCTTGAATTCCCTATCAAGAGACTCTTAAAGCTGCAGCATTATCATCCATATTGATACTACAGTCATTTGTCAGATGCAATTCTAATGAGATTAATTATTCTGCTTAAGATACAGTTATGAATTATTATTGCTTACAAGCAAAGGCCTAAGCTTTTGTAATGCTGTAAATCTTTCTAACCGATATTACATTAGTCTATTATTTGAATCACAACTCTTTCTCCAAAGCAGACATTTTCTTTGTGTTGGTTATCCATATCACTCTGGGAAACTAATGGGGGTCAGATATTTCTTCTATTTTTAGATTATTTGTCAAGCAAGTGCTACTCCTAAGAGTCTGAACCTTAAAGAAATTATGAAATTTGAGAAACAGTGGCAGGGCTGACAGCATGGAATGCCTAGGTATCTCTATACCAGGTAGTAACATGAATAATTATTTTCTTGGGGTTCATATTGCCTTATTTCTGGCTTACTCTGCGAAACAGATTCTCCAGTCTTCCCCTTGAATCTGGAACATATCAGATATCATCCCAGTTAATTTATTTCTCTTTAAGTTAACCAAAACCTGTCTCTTATTTTCAGCTAAGAGCTGCAACAGATAAAA
>NW_006365933.1:0-789 GCF_000327345.1 Myotis davidii
TTTTTTTTTTACCCCAAACCATAAATTGTAAATGGAAATCAGAGGGGAGGCTAGATTAAAAGAGGCAAGCACATGATACTAGAAAAACAAACTAACAAGTAGAAAAGGCGGAGACTGAAAAATGTTGGTACAAGAAACTGAAAAAATTTAGTGATGTGCGATCATTTAAAGTAGGGGCAAACAGCACCGTGCCCCTCGCTAGCTCTGCCCTAAGACTCTGTGTTCCAAGAGAATACCTTAGTGACTTAAATGATCCCCAATCATGAAGGAAAGGTAGCATTATGCTCAGTGCTCTTGGTGAGGAAAATGTAATACTAACAACGACAGTAATGATATAGGAAAATATTTTTATGGAACAAGCTTACATTAAAAAATGTGGGTGCTTAAAGAGAAACTTCAAATATATTTAAAATGCACATGTACAGAATGCCTGCAGGCTATATAAGTATCACCCTATAAACTAGAGCTGTTGTAAATCTATGCATGAGTTCTGGCGATGTGAAGGAAGTCCTCACACATCGTAAGAGCCCAGTATGTGTTGTTTGAGAGATTGAAATTGACATCGTCACCTTCATGGATGAAGGATGGTGTGAGATCGGTCCATCTGCTGGCTGTGGAGTATTACGAGGATAACAATACCATACCTGTAAGTCTGCATAATTACTTATTTACCCATTATAAAGCACCTTGACCTCATCATCTTATTTGATCCCTCCTCCCTAAAGCCCTAAGAGCCAGTTACGGCTATTCTCTTTCACTCTTGAGCAGTGGTTCTCAACCTTCTGGCCC
>NW_006365934.1:0-789 GCF_000327345.1 Myotis davidii
TTTGCGATATCAGGTACTGCTTTAACAGGCCATATACAATTACTAGTAAACACAGACATTGATATTTTTTTACTGTGTCTTAGCTAACATGATATGTATAAATGCTGATGGTCATATTCTCAGGTATGAGTTTCATTTGAAAGGTGCAGGAGTCCAAAGAAATCAAACATTCGGAGTTTTTGTTTAAAATATTGATTCTCAGCCCAAATCATTGGTGAATTTGGACTGGTTTATTGAGCCAAGGTTTCCCAAGAATGAGTGCCTTGCTTTCTTTCATGCTGTCCGGAGTTTCCCAGATACCAGTGGGACATCACGGAAGAGGCACAGTGACAAATCCTTTGCATCCATTGTCTCCTCTACACACCATCACTATTATTGTAAAAGGGCTCTTATCAACGTAATTTTATGGATGAGGGAATGGGGGCTTGGAGGTGGTTGAATAAGCTCCTCGGAGACAGATTCAGCACACAATCTATACAGTTCACAGTATAGGGCAATAAGTGTCGCCTCAATCACGTGTACAACAGGCTGTGGGGGTCTTATGGTGACAGATGGAAAGAACTATTCACACATTTTTGTGGTGGGACAAAAGAGTAGTACTTTGGTAACATAAAATAGGCAACACCCTGAGGGATTTCCACTTTATCCAAAAACTGTAATAGGTTTCATCTCAGATCAATTATTAATAGCTGTCCAGAGGGCACCGCATTTGGACTATGATTGTTGTGTGCCCAGCATCTGTTCAGTTGTGTGATTTCCCCCACCCCCACATGTTACCATCTAGAGCTG
>NW_006365935.1:0-789 GCF_000327345.1 Myotis davidii
ATATTTTCACCACTTTATTAATGTACTTTCTCTACCAGGTGTATCTTAGGCAGCATATTAACTCCAGTTCCATATTTCCAGTTGCCTCCTGAATATCTAATGGGTTCTTTGTCATGTGAAACATGATGAGATTAAACAGAGCTAGATCCTGAATCAGGGATTCTAAATCACTGTTCTGGATCCATCATTAACTATCTGCTTTGAAAATGCCACCTTAAATCTCTGGGTTTCAACCTCTTTGTCTATAAAGGAACAGGGAAGGCATTTAACTCTACAATTTTTAAGGTTATTTTCAATTTTAAAATTTCATGATTTAACACTTTTCTTCTAAAACATACTCTTATTTAGAACTGTTTCATTACTCTTATGACAATTTCATTCACTTCTATAGCATCATTTTGGACCTTGATCCATGCCCTTATTCTATCACTTATATAGAGTCATAAAGTTTAATATGTCTCTGTTCATGTGTATATGTTTTGCCATTTCTATCTCACAATCTAACAGTGGAATTTATTAAACACAACGCCTGAGTAACTCTGAGCCAAATTCTGTTATATGGAATTGTACTAGAGAATACCAATTTTTAAGGATTGTGAATATAACAAAAAGATCATAATTTAAAAAACTACTTAATAGGAGTAATAGGCTGTGTCTCTACATAAAGCATAGCTAAAGATTAATTTTTGAGGTTTAAAGACAGAGGTACATGAAGTTTCTTTTTTTTCTTTTCTCCAAGTACATGGACCTTTTCACATGTACGACAAGAAAAATAAAAAACCACCCTAG
>NW_006365936.1:0-789 GCF_000327345.1 Myotis davidii
CTCTCTGAATTCAATAAAAATATATTTGAAAAATAAATGGGGCCTGAGAATATGCATTTTAACAAGCTTTAAGGTGATGCTGAGGCTGTGTTCTGTGGGCCATGACTTGAGTAACAGGGCTCGCCATGTGGCCTCTAGTATTGGTGGGGTCTTTCACGAGTGATATGTGGGCCAAAAGGATGATCAGCTTCCAGCTCAGAATCATGTCTGTTCTCAATTAGGGTTTTTGGTTTAAGATCACCTATGTCCAAATAACTTTTAACTTCTATAAGAGCCTGCTCTCTCTTTTATTTAAAAGCATTATCATAATCAAAACACTGAACAGCTGCCTAATACCTGTGGACTGGCAGGTTAGGTTATACACAGAAATACAGACTCCTGCCCCCTGGAGTTTATAACCCACACAAAAACACTGGTGTGGCATGTAGGTGACCTTCCAAAGAACAATACCTACACCAAAGAATGTATGTTTTCAAATCATAGCTAAATAAAAGGTTTCTTTTGTTTTCATAGTAAAAGAATAATAAAGATAAAGTTTGGAGGAAATTGAGATGCTTTAGTTTAGGAAATCAATTGTAATATATATTATAGAGCTGTTAGTTTTCTTTGGGACAATTCCTATGAGAGGGCATGACATCTCAGAAATGATGGAAAAAGCAATGGGTTAGGCTGCAGATGAAAGACATGTTAAAGTCACAAGAAATAAGGCTGCAGATGTCAACAGAATTCTTGGTGGTTAAAACAGATACTGATAGTGATCAGGGAAATGCAAATCAAAACCACAGTGAG
>NW_006365937.1:0-789 GCF_000327345.1 Myotis davidii
AAAAAAAATTGTCAAATAAAAAAGGGAAAGATATATGATAGACGCTTTTGGCTGGAACAGACAAGGACAGGTGAAAAAGCAAGCCTGATATTCTTCCTTTTATCATCAGAACTTCAATAGCCTGCACCCTCCATTCATGCCAACTATTGTACTTACTGCTGAAGGACAAAGTTCTGAAACTCATGGAACTTACACTCTACTGCATCTCTACAAAGCTACACAGCATTATGTAAATCTGTAACAGAAATAGCAGTAGAATCCTCACTTCCCAGTCTTTTTTCAAAATAATTTATATCACTACAACAACCTATGGCTCTCTTTTTGACAGAGGAGGAAACTGAGGCACAGAGAAGTGAAGTGAGTTGCCTCCTGGTTGAATTATCAGAAGTGTATATTGTTTTGAAACCCAGCAGCCCAGCTCCAGAGCTCTTGGGTTTAATTACCACATTACCTTTTGTGTACATGTTATAAGAGCAACTGACAACAATATTTTGAAAATCATCTATGGAATAAACTAATCACTCTTTAGTCTCCATCACAAAGCACAAATCAAATAACAACCTTAGTTTCATACTCACCATTTGAAAAAAATGTAGAAAATAATAATACTTACTTTGCAGGATGCATGTGAGGAGGATGCAAGCATAGGACAGCTGTGAATGTGCGTAGCATAATACCCAGAACAAAAAGGGAATTAAATAAATATTGACTTTTTTAAAAATTACACACAGACTGTTCCGTGGTCCCTTTCCTTGTTTTTTAAGCATTAGCTTAAAATGGAGCTGAAAA
>NW_006365938.1:0-789 GCF_000327345.1 Myotis davidii
GATGCTCTATCCACTGAGCCAAATCGTTTAGGGCCTGATGAAGATCTTGTTCCTGCTCTAGATCCATTTCAGGTTTATTAGCCTTTCCTGTCACCCAGTATGTGGTTGAAGTAGTTTTCCCATGTATCAATAAGGTACTTCCAAAACCTTAAGAGGCTTTTAAAAATTGGACTTCCTTATTCATGATGGGAGAAGCAAGATGCAATATATGCATTATTTTGGAGAGGATGTCCAGGCATCCTCCAGACCATTATACACCTAATCTTCTTACTAATGTAGTAGAACCCTGAATTTTCATAGGATTTCTATCTTTTTTACTAGACAGACCATGTCTTAGCCCTTCAATGTGCTATCCATTTCTTGCTCTCTGGTCTGATTAGCATGACATGATTGATATATTGGTTCAGTATATTGCAGGTTGCTTCTTTCACATATGTGGCCTCTTTTAATAAGTTTCTTATATAAAAATTGACTCAGCTATGGAAACTGGACAAAGAATCATGCCTCTTAAAGGTGCAACTGCACTCCTACTTTTGATCCTCCATTCCTTGACTTTTTTGTTTTGTTTGTTTGGTAAAGTTTTCTTTTGGTTATATAGACATGGCAGCTACCATCTATTGCTCCTAGGAACACCGTGTTCTGTAACCCTGGTCTGTGGCTCACTCTCAGTCACGTAAGCTCCTCTAGATGCGACATCAACCTTGCTTTTCATTATAGTTATTGAGTCTGGGCTTTTTCTGGTTCCCTACCCTCCTATCCGTTGTTACCATGGAACCAGTTCTGCAATAG
>NW_006365939.1:0-789 GCF_000327345.1 Myotis davidii
GCCAGAAGGTTGAGAACCACTGTCTTAGACACTGTTGAATCATGCAAGCTAATTATATTCCCTTCTTTCCCTTCTTACATCACTTTTATTACATGTTTTTTTAAAGCAGTTGGTATTACAGCAGATGTATAGTAGTCTATTCTCATTAGGGAAGCTTCATTCTATTGGGTGTGAAAAATGTTTATGTTAATCATACTAAGAATTGGTTCATAGAACAATAATGTTATTTTCCTATTCCAGTCTGCTCACACACATTTTCTCATTGATGTCACCTGTGTGGAAACAATGGGAACAACTTGAATATGAAGCATTTCCCCAAAGACAACAAGATAGGATATCTGAACTGCCGCCATTAGCTTAGTGTACTCCTCGGGGACTTTTATTCTCCTTTCAAAACTTGTGGGGCCTTGGGAAGAAGCATTAGAAGTAGGAATGTGTATAACTGCAATGATATGGAAGGGCTAAATGTTGAGAGATAATAGCTTATAAACAATTGGAAGAACAATAGCTATATTACATTTTGTTAGAATCAATGCCCAACACAGTTAATAATTAACATTAGGTGAATATGAACCCAAAGTCAGTGAAACTTCTAAAAGAGAGTATATGCATCTCTCTAAGTGTCCTTGTGAGAATTTATCCCAGCCAATTATATATTTTATAAGTTGAATAAAGCAGAAGGATTTCTTAAAAAATTGTCACCTAAGGCAGAAGAACAAAAATTTTCCCTATTAATAAATGTATCTTTACTGCATTTAGATTAGCCTGGATGTTTTTGGCGAGACCTGA
>NW_006365940.1:0-789 GCF_000327345.1 Myotis davidii
ACTCAACCACTGAGCCACACCAGCCAGGCTATAGATATTTATTTTATGAATTTATGAACTATGTAAAATTGCCTGCTGTTATCTTGGAAGTTTGGGTTTAATTTTGTGGTACAAAATAAGGGTTTTTTTAATTTTGAAATATTAAGATGTTATCTTCAAGTAGCCATCTCAGTTGGCCTAGAACTAGATTAGTGTGGAAACACAAAAATGCAGAGACCTATTCAAAAAATTAGAGATGTTACTGTTTTCTATTCTCTGCGAAGAATTAAGCGATAATACTACTTTCTTGCTCTGTGAACTTTGAGTTATACAGCCACCCTCTGTAAAATGAGAATACTTGACTAGATGATCTTGGAAGCTGAAGTCTGAAGTGCTGTGATTTTGGCGGTAGGTAGGCACAGTCCCCATACCCTCCTAGCTAGGAATGCTAGATCTCCCTAAAGAAATGGCAGTCATCACCTAATTTCAGGAACTATGTAGGACAAGTTCTCTGTGTACTACAGGAAGGTAGAAGCCAAAGAGAAAGGAGGCCTATAGATTAGAAGAAACTTAAGGGATAACTAAATGCAGTATGTGGGCCTTGTTTGGATCTGAATTCAAATAAGAAAACAGTATTAAGAAAACTTTTTTGAGACAGCATTTGGACATTTGACTAGATATTCGATATTAAGAAATTATTTTAAAATCTTAGGCATGATAGTGGTGTTGTGGTTATGGTTTTTTTTAAAGTCTATTTTTTTTCTAGAAATTCTAAAACATTCTAAAATATTTATGGTGTGATGTCTGGGA
>NW_006365941.1:0-789 GCF_000327345.1 Myotis davidii
TATATATATGCTAAACAATACTTTTACTGTATGAGAAGTACTCTATTTTCTGTTTGGTTTACTTAATTGTTTATTTGATTTTGATGCTGCTTAGAGCTCTCCAAATTAGTTTTGTAATCTAATGGATCATGACCCACAGCTTGAAAAAGCACAGGTCAAAATTACTTTGAGTATTATAATCCTTAATCCAAGAGCTACTATGTTAATTTGATTAAATGAGATAATCCATAATTGCCTTATTTAAAAATAGGTGTCATTCTGTATAGTATGAAATTTTAGCCGTGATTATGAAATATTTCAATCAAACTTTTCTCTTTGGGGAAATTAATAAACTCTGGAAAAATATCCTACTTTTATGAAACTTTGCCACATTGCTTTGTTTTGTGATACTCAGCGTGAAATGATACAATATAGAAAAATGGGTATAAAACCATGTGATGGCTGTACAAACAATGATCTACATGCATCTACAGTGTATTTCTATCTCTGGGTTAGCTGAAGTACTATAAAACAATATTTTAATCAGGTTTTTCTGTTTTGACTTTATTTGAAGAAGGTTAAGATTCTAGTTGTATTGGCAGTGAGCTGCAGTTGGGATACATAAGCAGAGTCCCTGATAAGGAAGAAATCTTTGTCAGTCAGTCCAGGACAATACTTAGAACATGCTTATATACATGAAAATACCCAAAGTAGATGGGTTTTTGAAAGGCAAGAAATTTTTCTGCTGTTATTAAATATCTTTGCTAGTGGTAGATGGAGATAATAGAAGGAACACAAAAAACTTTAACT
>NW_006365942.1:0-789 GCF_000327345.1 Myotis davidii
TTTTTTTTTTCTTTTACTTTGGCTAAACACCTGAAGAGGTGGCATCATCATTACAGTTTTGTAAGTGGGGATATTGAAGCTCAAAGAGGACAATTCTCTACTTAAGGAAACCCAGCTAGAAAGCAACAGAAGCAGCATCTGAAGTCGGGGCTGCCTAAAGCTAGAGCTTTTGCATTGAACTATGTTACTTCTGAATACTATTGTTTTATACCACTGATGTCAGCATCATTCCAAGCTAAAGATTGCCACTAAAGATTGCCATCGCTCCTCTCTTGAGACTTTAAATCAGCAGCCGAGTTTCGTATGATGAAAGGCTTAGGGACCACGTCCACATGGAACACAAGCAATAGTGCTTGGCTTCTGCCCAATATTTTCTCCAGATTTGCTTTCCAATGTCCCAGTCTGCTTTCTAATCCTAAATGAGTGTAACACTGGTTGAGGTAGCTTCTATGCCGTTGGGAATAACAACTAATGCATAGCCTATACATATTCATGAGTGGAATTGTAACAACACATGAATGCTCTACATTAGTGCCTTATAATCAACATCTACTTCCTCTCTTTTTGTTTTGTCGTTGTTGTATAAAATAAAGGAAGGGGGGTTCGTAAGCTCAGTCACAAATCAAAGATAATTATACCATTGCCATTCCAAACATTTATCTGGGTCTCTGTGAAACAAGCCGGAGCGAATATTTAATGTAATGTTTTAAGACAGACCCATTGAAAAGTGTAACAAGGATGATGGTGGAATCTCTTTGTAAAAGCAAAGAATCAGAGACACTCTGTCTG
>NW_006365943.1:0-790 GCF_000327345.1 Myotis davidii
TCAGCTGTTTTTTATGTGAACTACCCAAGTAGCCTGTTAGATCAACACATGTATTCTGTTGGCCTAAGCAGTGGTGACTCCAAAAAGAGTGAGGTCACCTGGACAGAGTGACCTGCACCTTCAGCAGAGGCTGTGGGTGGTACAGCTTCTGTAGAAAGGGTTATTGCTGTGGCATATATCAAGATGAACAAATCTAGAAAAAGTCATACCTGACAACACTGTTGGCTTTCTTACTTGCCTTTGATATCTGAACTTATTACCTTATGGTAGTCTTCTAAGCTTTATATTTCCACATAATACTCTTTACACCTCAAGGACTAGTTCTTGTGTATCAAGGACTTAGAAATATGAGAAAATACTCATATGGATGAATAAATAATCATATGAATCAATGTTTTTTCATATTTGCATGTGTATTTTGGCCAGTAAATTAGTATCATATGTATCTACCTCTATCTATCTGTGCCTTTATATATTTTAATCAAGTTACTTGGGATTTACTGTTCATTAAATGTAATGAAATTATGTGATTCATTTTTTTAATGTATTATTCTTTTTCTGAACTTGGGTTTTCTCCCTGGTTTGTTGTGAAACATGCATAAAGTCAAGAACAGTACCTGGCACGCAATATATTTTCAACAAAGATTCAGTATATTACAAGGGATTACTTCCTCTCCTATAAGTTTATTAATGTCCATTTATTTAAATTTTTTCAATTACAGTAGACATACAATATATTAGTTCAAAGTGTATAATACAGTGATTAGACATTTATATAACTTATAAAGTG
>NW_006365944.1:0-789 GCF_000327345.1 Myotis davidii
AGGATAATGATGGCTACTGTCTCAACAGGGAAGATGAGACCTTTTAAATTTTCTAGACTCTTTCCACAGGGAGCTTCTCATAATCAATAGGTCTAGTCTCATTTTCTTTCCTCAGAATCTGATCTGATTTCAACTAATTTGGCAGGGGATGGGGGGACTCCTAGCTATTCATTATAATTTATTGTAATTTTTTCTCCTTGTTATCTCTTCTGGAAGACACCATAATGATCTTCATATATTCATTTTTCTCTTCAGTCTTTGAAACTGAATTTCCAAGTTTTACTTGAATAAATGAGTTTCAAATTGAAGATTATACTCACAGCCTCCACTGCAGCCAGCCCTGAACATGTGCTTAAGTTCTGGAAAATCTGATGCTGGCTCCTTATCTCTGGTCACTGAATGGAAACTGCTTGTCCTCCAACTCTTCTCTCTCCTGTGGGCTAAGAAGGAGACATGGTCGTGGTGAATTATCGCTGGTCATGTTATGAGGAGACGGTGGAAGCAGATGATGGAACACAAAACACAAGGAGCTTGGATGTCTACCTGACCTTATGGAGCAAAGGCACTATCACCTTGGCAGTTTTAGCAGGTCATGCTTAACATGAAACAGAAATAAACTTCCTATCTTATTCACACCACTGGCATTCGGTATCTTTTGAAGTAATTAAACATCCTTAATACTATGTTTATTGCAAAAAATGTCCAAATTTAGTTACTTCTGTTTCTGTTTTATAGTCCACTGTGCTGATTCTTGTCTACTAAGTCAGATCTACCAATTAAACTGATGTA
>NW_006365945.1:0-790 GCF_000327345.1 Myotis davidii
AGGCAATTACTGGGCTTCTACCCTATGCTGGGTACTTGATGTGCATGGTGTCTCAATAGCTTGTGATGCTTTGGGGCTAATCCAAATGAACATAAATTGCCCCAAATTACTGACATTGTCTGTGGCACAGCATTCATGGCCAAGAATCCATATATATACTTTCTCATTTTGTTCTGAAATAAACACTGCAGGCAGTGAAACCTGGACTTGACTTCCGAATGTGGGTTCACTGCACAGGAGGCACAGCTTCCACTCTGGCAAATGGCTTTTTGCTTGAGTCCATTTATCAGGAAAATCAGCATGCAAGGCCTGCTAGCCAGAGACACAGAATAACCAAAATCCATGCCTGCCCTCAGCAGCTGCCTGTTTCTCCTGAGCCCTTTGCTCACCTCTTTGTTTTGTAATTTATCCATCTAAGAAATGATATGAGCACCTGCTTCTCATCATAAGATTGAGATGTTTGAAGGAAATGAGAATCATTCTTCTGAAAGAAAGATGCTCTCTGCTTAAATGCAAAGGTGAAGGGGGAGACATCCTCTTAGCGTAATTTTCTTCAACAAACAGGACACATGCAAAACACCTGACATTTTATTTCTTTTCATAAACCTTTGTTTGAGAACTACCTGGATAATCAGAGAAAAATAAGGCATCCTCTGCCTTTGAGGAGCTCATTGTTTTGTGGGAGGAATCAGAAATGAAACATTTCTTAAAGGGGAATAATAATAGATTAGATAAAGGTTTTGGTACCTCTTTACAATCTTGTATGTATGTATTAATCTAGTAATAGCTA
>NW_006365946.1:0-790 GCF_000327345.1 Myotis davidii
ATGTATGTATGTATATAAAAATTCATAGGTTCTTTTATAATTTATTACTCTCATTATTTATTTTGATGGTCAAATGTCCCAGATTTGGCAACTGGGATCTCTTCCAAACTGAGTCCAGGTGACATGTCTGCATCATTATTTGAACTTTCTTTTGGACACAACAATATTTCAGGTTCATCTTGTGCTTTCCTTGCTTTAGTCCTAGAAGTAATCATTGATTTCTCCAAGGGGATTGGTTCCTTTCAATGAAGAACAGTATTCAGAGACCAAGCTCTGGGCATCAGGTGTGCTCATTGCTATTGAGGTCTTACTGCTTTGTCATCAGACAAACCTATGAAATAAATATATATGTGTGATTATGAACATGTACATCGATATTATATATTTCATATATGTGTGTATATGTAAATATATGTGTGTGCACATGTACACATATGACATGAGTTCATACTAATACATCTGATTGTAATCTAGCATCATGATGTTTATTCTAGGCTTCTCTTTCCATATTTGTAACTCTGTTCATGAGAGCTGTGTTTTAAAAGTCATCCTTAAAATGAGGATAATTTTAAGGGCAAGTCAGGGGTGGTGGTAGGAAGCCAAAGGGAAAAAGGCCTTCAAAATAGATTTATGAAGTGAGCTCTCCCCTATTACACTTCTTGTTGACTAATATTAAAACCAATGAAGACTTTTAAATAAAGGTAGAGTAGAAATTTAAGAAGCTGTTAAAAAAATAGAGTGTAATGCCCAGCTGGTGTTGCTCAGTGGTTAAGCATAGACCTATGAACCA
>NW_006365947.1:0-790 GCF_000327345.1 Myotis davidii
GGGCACTAATCCCATTCATGAGGGCCCCACCTTATGACCCAATCACATCCTAAAGCTCTACCTCCAAATGGCATCACATTGGAGATTAGGTCTCAACATATGAATTTTGTTGGGATACATATATTCAGTCTATAGCATGTCTGTTTAGAAATAAATTATCTATAATCTGAGTGTTCAAAGTAATAAAATGTATACTATTATTTATGGTAAGAAATGACACACTGGAGTCACATATTTCTCTACAGATATGGTTCATTAGGAAAGGTGTACGATGAACATGAGGATAAAATGTTAAGAATTATTGCTCACTGAAAAGTAATACCACCCAATAGTCCCTTATAATAACACAACTGACATGTTTTACTTGATTTATTAAATATAGGATGCATAATGAAGCAGTATAGCTAGGAAACCCAGTCAGATGTCATAGCTGAAATTCCAGTTACACCCTTAAGAACACAGATCCAGCTCTACTTCATACTTGTAGAGCTGATTTGAGATACAGAGAGATAATCTATGTGACATTAACAAGTAGTTATGTGCCCATAAATTTTTAGGTTTATTATTATTAAAATATTAATTGATGGCCTACTATTGGCCAGACATGGTCTAAGTCTTCTGTTCTATGGAGAGCCCAGTGGAATGGACAGAAAATAAACAGCTATTGAATGTAAATAAAACAAATTTCAGATGTCCCTAAAGGCTTAGAGGAAAGCAAACCAGGGTGATGTGTTGGGAGTAACTAGGAGGTATGGACATTAGCTGAGATGGCCAAGAGTAGCTATTCCAG
>NW_006365948.1:0-790 GCF_000327345.1 Myotis davidii
TGTTGACTAATGAGTTTGCCGACCACTGACTAAGCAATCTTAGAGAGCCATATAGCCATGCTTAAAAATGAACGAGGATTAGACATTTGATGTCTTATCCCCAGTCTAATGGTAATCAGTGCTCTCACTGAAAGGAATGTATTTTCATTAGCTACCAAGAATGAGCATCTATTATTTCCCTAAGTACTGTACATACATTACCTCTCATTCTTTCAAAATGTTATTAAAATGTTACTTTTATTCTTGTTTTAAAAATGAACAAACAGAAGTTTATGGAGCTTAAACCTTTTTAAAATTATGCAGTTTGTAATTAGAAATCTCAGGTTTCAAAGCCAACTTAGTTTGGCTCCAAAATGTTTGTGGTTTGCAAGCACTGCTCACACTCTAAAGGAGGAAGGCTGGGGAATGGAGAGAGTACTGCATTTCAACTCATCAAATAGCCCAGCTGGGACTGAGTGGGCAATGCCTTTGTTTCCCTGAGTCTCAGCTCTGACCTGTCAACTATGTGTAACAAGTCTATATTGTTGGAGCAAATAAGCTCAGATAAAAGTAATCAGTAGAATGCAGACAGTCGATCAATACTAATTTAACAAGTAAATGAATCAAAGGTAGAACTTTTGAAATAGATGAAAAAATAATAAAGTGAATACCATATTTATAACTGCCTTACAATACTCAAATGTATTTTACACAATGCCCTCATTACTGGCAAATGCCAAATCCATGTTACAAATACTGTGAAATAAGAATGTCAAACATTGAAGAGAGAGGGAAGCTGAAACAACACTCT
>NW_006365949.1:0-790 GCF_000327345.1 Myotis davidii
AGGAAGGTTGAGAACCACTGAGCTAGAGTAATATCAAAGAGTTGACAACATTGCTGTGTTGAATTTTACCTTAATCTAGGACACTCACTTACGAGCATTTTCCTTTCTGAACCCAGATAGATCACTAGTAAATACAGGTTTCTAATTTTAGAGTCCTTACTCTTATTGTCTCCGATACCAAAGACTCTCCCTCATATCTTTGTTATTTCTGGTCCAGTCTTATAAATACAAATTTATGCATGTATATGCTTAACCTTCTTAGAGTCTTCCCCTTCCCCTTGTATTCCTCTTAATGGGTTTATTGTTCTCCATATTGGACACACAATTTGTCTGAATCTAATATTATTTTATTAGAGTCACATTTTTTGGGACCTTATATTAGCCTGCTCTCAGGTGGCCATTAACTAAGTTCCACAGGCTGGTTGTCTTAAACAGACATTTCTGGAGACTGGGAAGTCCAAGGTCAAGCTATCAGCCTATTTGGTTCCTGGTGAGGAAAATAGAACCAAATTTATTTCACAAATTAGAGTTGTTTAAATAATTCTTATGACGGACAAGAAATAAAACAAGTGGAGATGTGTTGCCATTTTACATTATGGCTAATTTAATCAATTTCTTCATACCTGGTGGCAAAAGACAGTATAAATTATCAAGAAGCACTGTTCCTATTCTCTTAAAACAATCTTGTTCCTCAGTTCGTCCAACCTGGGCTTTTGAGATAAGTAATCTCATGTAGTCTGGTTTAAACTCAGATATGATATAATTTCTCTTTTTCAAAATCTTATTTTTT
>NW_006365950.1:0-790 GCF_000327345.1 Myotis davidii
AAATGTTTCCTTTCAGAAATGAGGAAACTATGGAACAAAGAACTTAAATTACTTGCTCCAAGTCAATCAGGTAGTTAGCAGCAGAAGCAGGACTACAACATCATGTTTTCTGACCTGAACAGAAATGAGGACCTTCTTCTCAGGAGACAAAATGAGAAAATCTTGAGTTAATTCAAAATTGAGCATGTTTAAGCACACATATTCACCCTACCCACTCCATCCCTACACCCTCTCGCCACCAAAATAGACACATTTAAACAGTACAATGAAACTACTACCTCAATGATTCGGCTGTCTATCCTGTTATAGGGATGCCAAAGGCCCCGGTCATCACGCCACTGCCATATCGCACCATCTGTGTTCTGAGCATTTCCCTTCTTCAGCATGGTATCAACTGCAAAAATGCCTTCTTTTGGTAAACATGGCATAAGTTCACTGGGGGGAAAAAGTGCAATTATTTTAATAGCTTCTCAAAATATTAGTAAAGGTTAGGCCTCTAAAGTAAAACACCCTCTTATAAAGCACAGTGATCATTAGCTCGATCTTTACCAAATCAGAGATGTCAGTTCATAGAGTTCTTGAGGACTGCGTGGGACAAGATCAATCTGCTCCTGACAACTTCCGTTAGAGGCACCACACAGGAGAAAGTGAAGTGTTTCTGCGATGTCTGTAAAACCAACAACAAAAAACAAAAGCCTGTGAAACTAGTTATATTACCCACTTTATTTTTTATTGACTTTATTGAGTTACTTACATAGGTTAATAAAATTATATAGGTTTCTAGTGTACA
>NW_006365951.1:0-790 GCF_000327345.1 Myotis davidii
TGCTTCTGCCACTGCCCCATTATCTTAGGATAGTCAAGTAAAAAATCCAATTACTTAGATTTATACAGTGCTTTATAGCTTCTGAGTACTTTTTCTAATTGATTTCATTTGATACTTATAAAATACTGTGAAGTAGGTATAGATTTCAATTCCCATTTTAAAGATGTAAAAAGTGAGGGTCAGTGATGATGAATGATTCTCCTGGGTCACAGAAACAGTGTTTTCTGCATTCCGCTTTGGCTCTGAGGAGATGCTGTCTTGTTACCTGTCTAAACAGAGCCATCATATACCTCCTGTGATGGAATAATAACTACCATTTATCAAATGGCCATTTTGTGGCAGATGTTGGGTCAAATACTGTGCATTGACTCATTTAATGCTCACCAAATGCACTACTATTATTCCCATTTCATAGATGTGGAAACTAAGGCAGAGAGAAGTTAATCAACTTGTGCACAGCCACACAGCTGCTAGGCAGCAGTGCTGAATGTAGAATTCAAGTAGTCTGAGTTCAAAGGACACATTCTTAACCACTCTAGCACACTGTCTTGCAAGAATACAGGTTCTAACATTAGATCACCATGTTTAGAATGCTGGCTGCTACTCTTGCTAACTGGGTAGCCTTGGCCAGTTTTCTGATTTATAAAACGAGGTTAAAAAATAAAGCCAGGAATAAAAGAATGAAATATGCCAACATGCCTGACACATAATAAATGTTCAACAAATGTTAGTTGTTATTTTGGCAGCAGATATTCTTTTCTCCATTCCTAGATGACTTGATGGTAGGCAG
>NW_006365952.1:0-790 GCF_000327345.1 Myotis davidii
TGTAACTTTCTTTTAGAACAAGACATGGGATAGGACAGGATTCCCCGCCTAGGCCATAGAAATTGGGCTGTGCCTTGGGCCATTTCTTCGGTGTGGACACCTCTCTGAACTTGGGTCTGAGGTGCTTTCTGCCTTCTTTCTATCTACTGGGCACAGTACAGCCTGAACCTTTTATATGTTCTCTTAAAACTTGTTTGACTAACTCTTAACTCAAAACCTTGACTAATCCTTAGGGGGTGGCCTTAACTGAAATTCCAAGGCTAGTCTGGATTCAGCTTTCTGTAGGTTACTGCTTAGAACCCAGTGTTCACCTAGAGCAGCTCAACACCAGTGGCTACTTGCCCAGAGACTGGTATAGCCATGTGTCATATTTCTTAGCACCAAATCTACCTGAAATTGTTTATGGTCAAAGATAGCTATTGCTATCTGAATTGTACTATGCTACTCAGATAAGTCTAAGCCATGAAAAGGGGGTAGCAGGAAAACTCAAAGGTGAGGGAATTTAATGATAGAAACTGCAAACAGGTGAAGTAAAACCTGTGCCTCTGGGAGAGCTCTTAAGTTTCCTTGGAGGGATTTGTTGAAGGCAGCTGTCTGTGATTGTAATTATCATGACCTCCAAACCCCATATATCTATACGGAGGTGAGACGATATGAGATGTTGTAACTCAAGCCACTGGCTTTTGAAACTCCTTTTGTGTGGAATGCTATCACATGGCGAAGTAAGAAAAAGTTGCTGTAGGAGCAGCAGGAGAATGTACAGAACCCTTTCTCTAGCCTACTTCCCCAG
>NW_006365953.1:0-789 GCF_000327345.1 Myotis davidii
TTGCAGAATTAGTTATTTCATATTTCATATTCATGAATAGATAAAAGAAAATGAGTCTGTTTTGACTCATGAGTTATATATGTTTTTAACCAGACTCATTTTGTTTTGCTTTGCTTTTTATTTTAGTTTCCTGTCCCTTGTGGAATTTTATTATTGCTTCATTACTAAAATCAGTGCATGGGGGGTGGGGTGCAAAATCCAGTTTTTATCTAGAGTGTCTTCTTGAAACACTGACAATGAAGAAAATTAAGAATAAGTCAAAATTGCAGCTAAACAACCACAGGAAAAAACTAAAGTTACTCTTTTTACCTTCTGATTTCGTATTTCAGCAGTATTTTAACGCTTCATGCTTGGCACTGTGTGATTAGTGTGTAGAATATCCTTTTTCACCGGAAGATACCATACAGATTTTTGCAAGGTAACAATTTACTAAAGCTGATATACCATAATCTGGTGGTAATCTGGACAAAAGAATTAAGAGACCAAGTAATATGTTCTCCAAATTATAGCATTGGGGTACACCTGGAGTTCACTTTCTAGCAATGTAAGAGTGTTAATTTATTTAAATTCCACATTAAAAGGGCAATCCTGGGTGAAAGTCAAGCACTACATATCTTTAACATTGTCACAGTGGAGGGGTCATAGATGAAAGAGATGCAGTGAGAATTCACCACCTAATGCTTCTCCCTGTACCAGAGGATTCCCTTACCTGTAGTTAGCCTAATTAAACTGGAGAGGGGAGTGTTCTTAATTGGTTCCCTGCTCTATTAAGTAATGTAGATTTTTTTT
>NW_006365954.1:0-790 GCF_000327345.1 Myotis davidii
ATTATGGAGTTTTTATACGTAGACCTAGGTGACATATGGATGTTAAAATTCTAACTGCAGTGCTTAACTGTAAGAATTTGAGCAAGATATTCAATCTCTTTCTATAAAATGGAGACAATTCCTACCTCACAGGGTAGGAAATATAAAATTTTCAGCACATTGCCCACTGCATGGTAAATGGTAACAGTAGTCACATATTTTGTGTGACCTATGCATATTAAATTCTGTGTTTTCCATTGACTTGCTAGTTGTATGAACTAGGACAAGTCACTTAATCTCACTGGGTCTATTGTGTCTGGGATGCAATTTTCTACAAGTAACAACTATAGTAGCTAAAAAAAGGGATTCTTTATTTCAAGCAACAAGATATCTGGCGAAGATAAACTAGAGTTGATAGGGTAGGTTAACAGTGATATCGGGGACCAAGCTTTCTTTTTCTTCTCATTCTGCCTTCCTTGGCTTGATGGGCTTTGTGGTATGCTTGTTGTTTCATGGCTGTAGCATTGCCACTTAATCTACATTCTCATCTCCGTGTTTTAGCAAAGAAGGAAGAAGGGAATCCCCAAGATAATAGTGAAGTGTTAGAATGACAGGTATGTGGTAGGCAGCCAGTCCAAGTGGAAGGAGGACAGAAAGAAGGCTCCAGATTTTTTTCTTTAAATTAAAACTGACAGGCTATTGATACAACTGAAGTACATCAAGAAGAGATTTATGGTTATGCTAGAAATCAAGCAATAAGGTATTAATAAAAAGATCAAAGGCTAGATAGACAACAAAAACAAAAAGTGAA
>NW_006365955.1:0-790 GCF_000327345.1 Myotis davidii
TTGACCCCAGAATTCAGAGCAATCATCTCAACAGTGCCTTTGATGAATTAATGAAGCGGTCTAATGGTAATACTACTAACCAATAGTTAGGCCCCTGTGCACAGTTAGTGGTCACCTGTGGTAAAATAAATTATTGGCCTTAAGCAGAGAGTTCCCAATATGTGTACACCATCTCAAAAATGCCCTGCTAGTCTTTTTATGAATCAGATTTATTTCAGTTTTGGATTTAAAAAGTAGATTTGTATTTAAAGTAGTATTACAAGTATAGGTTTAGAATTTAAATGATGGAAATGGAAAAAAAATAGTCTTATAAAATAGCTTAGTTATAGGAAAGAATGCTAGGAAGGAGAAATAGAGACAAGTCAGCAACTTCCTTACAGTTCCAGAGAATAACCTTTGAATTCATCCTAATTAGCTTCAAAGGTCCTGGAAAATTTGACCCGAGTAACTGCCCTGTTGAACTTTGTTAAGTACGAATAGCAATTTAATTCTCTGGTTGGCTGGAAGGACATGACAAGCTATCTGAAGAACTTCTCATTTACTAAGAATTTTCCATATTGTACGCATGACAGCATTAACTTAATATCTTCCACAAATTCCTGGTTATATTTTTTACCAATATTTTAAAACATTATGCTTGATATTATCAAAACAAGACATTGTGTCATGCCATTTGTTGCATTTTAGAGTTAATTCTTATTTCAAATAGGGCTTCTCTTTATGAGTTTATTTTGCACTCTGGTAGAATGCAAAATCCATCTTATAAATTTGTGTCTAAAATTGCCTTTTC
>NW_006365956.1:0-790 GCF_000327345.1 Myotis davidii
CTGACACGCATATCATAGGTTCGCCATCACTGAGTTAGGCTTTACTAGGTGAGGGAGGAAAATGTACAAGCAGACAGAACCAGCATATCTGAAGTTTTTGAAGTAAGAAAGGAGCATATTGCATACTGAAGGTACTAAAAACGTCAGTACAGAAATAAAGATGGTGTGGTATTGACAAAAAGATACATGCATAGATTGTTGGAACAGAGTAGACAGTCCAGAACTGGAACCCATACAAATATAGCCAATTGGTTTTTGGCAAACTTGCAAAAGCATATCAGAAGAGAAAGAATAGCTTTTTTAGTAAATGGTGTTGGCTTTGCATTCAAATGCAAAATAATGAACCTTAATTTATACTGGATACCTTATATAACAAATAACTTCAAATGCATCATAGATCTAACTGAAAAATGCTTTTGGAAGAAGGCATATGGGAAAAACTTTGTGACTTGAGGTTAGACGAGACACCAAAAACATTATTCATTAGATAAAATTATTGGTAAGTTAGACTTCATAGAAATTAAAAGCTTTTATTATGTGAAAGACACAGTTAAGAGAATAAAAATATAAGCTATAGATTGAGATTAAATATTTTCATATCCTATATCCAATAAAGGAGTTATATCAAGAATATATGAAAAACTCTCAAGACTCAACAATAAGGAAACATATAATTTAAAAATGGACAAAAAAGATATAGACATTTCCTCAAAAAGGACATACCATTGATAAATGAACACATGAAAAGATGTTCAGTATCATTAACCATTGGGGAAATGCAAATTAAAAC
>NW_006365957.1:0-790 GCF_000327345.1 Myotis davidii
TGTGTGTGTGTGTGTGTGTGTGTGTTTCCATGGGCTTAATTTTTAGGATTAATATTTTTAGAAAAGTCTGTATTTCATCTTATGTTGGACTCACAAAATTAAACCATAAGGATAAAGGGATGATTTGTTAACCATATGCAAACACTTGGATATTTGCACTCAAATGGAAATGAATTTTACTGAGTATATACGGTAGAATTGAAGCTAAATTGGTGTAAAAAATATCTAGTTGTTTATAAAAAAAGTTGTTGGTATTTCAGCATGGCTCCACAGGATTAGTCAAGGGTGCAACTTGCTGCTTCACCATCACATAGGCCATGATCTTGTTCTGCATCACTGAGAATGCTAGTGATACGCTAAGACCAATCCACACCAAAGAAAAGAGAACAGGGTACCTCATTAATTCTCTGCACCCATTCCAATGTGTGGACTTGTTTCCAACACCACCAACCAACTTTCTAAGCTGGGTATCCCACAATTCAACTCAATGATCATGTTATGTACCTGGAGATAGCATTGGATCCTACCGATTAAGGGCTCAATTTAGTAAAACTGTGCCCCTCCCCCCGCCTCCAATTCAGACACCAGTTGCAAGCTCAGGTTGTTACCTGTTCTTCGGCAAACTGGCTTCAGATTGGATGTTTCCACACCCTCTTTCTTGGATTTGATTAATATATTATGCAGCTAACAAAGCTCAGAGAACATTTTACTTACTAGATTGCCACTTTATTACAAAAGGATAGAACTCAAGAACAGCCAGAGCCCTAGCTGGTGTGGCTCAGTGGATAGA
>NW_006365958.1:0-790 GCF_000327345.1 Myotis davidii
TCTATCTACTGAGCCAAACCAGTTAGGGCTAGAGAATAAACTTTTTGAGGGCAGGGAACATGGTTGTTTAATATCTTGAGAGCTTAGAACAATATATCTTTGTATCTTTAGAACCTGGCACATTTTTATTGAATTGACAAAAGAGGCAATACCAGATGCTAAATAAACTCTTGAGAAACTGTCTAGTAATTACCTCATTGGTAATGAAATAAATGAGAGTTAAAAAAAAACAGTGAGATAAACAGGAAAGAGTCAAAAATCCCAGACAGGAGGACTCACATGTTCAGGGACACATAGAGGTGTGTGTGGAATGTGGGGCATGACTGGTGTGAGCTGAGCTGGTTGGGTGAAGCGCCACAGAGAGTCAGAGACCTGCCTCCAAGGAGGTTATCTTTATACCGCTTATTCCCCCAGCGTCCTGAGTTATCCATCCTTTTAACACGTATTTATTGAATGCATTCCATGTGCTGGACACTGGCCTAGACTTTGGGGACATAGCAGGGAAAAGACCAGACAAAAATCAGTCTGTCAATAAGTAGAAGTTATGAAAATAGTGCTGAATGTTAAGGAAAAAGCAAAGCAGAAGAGTGAGAGGTGGAATGTAAGCTCGTGATTTACAGAGAGTGGCTGAGGGAAGGCCTCAGTGAGAATACGCCATCTGCCAAGTGTAATGGGAGAGCAGGAGGTGTTTAACCAAACTTGGAGTGATATCTGGGGAGAAGGCATCCCCGGCAGAGGGCACAGCAAGCACTCGGGTCCTGAGGCACAAACCTGTAAAAAGTCTGATGTG
>NW_006365959.1:0-790 GCF_000327345.1 Myotis davidii
GAGGAAGGGGGCTGAGGGTCCCGAGGAGAAGGGGAGGAGAAGGGATTGAAATGCTGGGGCACTTCGCCCCAAGGTGCTGGTGCTGGGCCTCGGGGAGAGGCAACCTGGAAGACCAGGGGCAGGGACAACACTCAGGGATTCATTCCCTCCTTGGACCCTACTGATGCGGCTCCAGGTCGCGATGGCGTAGACTGTGGGCAGAAAATTCGGTCTTGTCCTCCTGGCCCAGCTTCTACTAAGGACTGTCTCTGGGCGGAGCTCAGCAGTGAAGCCAGAATGGAACCTGCGGGGGCAGGGGAGGGGGGGCGGGCACGAGGACGGGGTCCAGAACAGGGCGCCCACGGGGTTTGGAACCTTCCCGAGGGTTGGTGCCACCACACCCTGCTCAGCTCCCCTCCCCGTGTACCAGGCAAGGCAAGGACAGGGACACAAAACAGGGGACTTGCGCTAAAGAGTGATGCTGGGTGAATGGGTGGGATCACGGGGGTAGGGGATGGAGCAGGAAATTCTGCTAATGCCCAGCCCTCACCCCAGAGTTCCCAGCCCTCCCTGGGGAGAGGGCCCCCAGCCCCGGGTCGTCCTGTGGACGAGGAATGTTCACAGGGTTCACGGTCCACAGACTGGATACCCCAGCTCCACTCCACTTTCCCAGCAAACCCTCTAACACCCCCACTGCTCTCCACCTGGGCCTTCCCAGCAGCTTTGCCAGAGGGTCACCCCAAGCAGCTCAGGCACTCACTTCCCCAGCCTCACCGCAGCCACAGCCCCTCCGGAGTCACTGCTCCTCCCC
>NW_006365960.1:0-790 GCF_000327345.1 Myotis davidii
AAAAAGAAGCTTGACTTTAAAGATGAACCTTTGAAGTGCTGTGATCCTCGTTGAGACTGAGAAAATCCCTTACATTTTTGGAGCCTCTTTTTTCTCATCTATGAAATTTAAAAAAAAAATGTTACTTTGTAATAGTCAATCCAGTTTTAAAAATATGCATTTTTGAACTATCAGAGAAAAAGAAATCATTGGATTCTAATCAGCACAGAAAGCAACTGTTTAGTATTGGGGTAACATGATCTCTAGAGTGGCAACTTTAGGTCATCTATCCTTTCCTAGTGAATTTACTCGCCAATTTTTTATCACTTTCTATGTTCCCTTTCTGTCTACTTTGTCTCTCTGAGGACAAGAAGGAGGATGAGAAGGAGAAGAGGAAGATGAATGAGAGGAGAAAAATAAATGTAATAGAAAGAGTAAGTAGAGGAAAAAGAGAATAAGTACTGTCATTTTTATAATTTTAAATAATTAGTAGCTGAAAAATATAACTTATTGTTATTCAATTCAACCTGAGTATAAGTCCAGCATTACAAGAAAGATTCTGGGTTAAGAAATCAAACAATAGCATTATTTCAATCAGGACCTTATAAAGCCATTGAGAAAATATGCAAAATTATTTAATTGAATTAATTTTTGATTCCTGGAAAAATAATTTCTAGAATTGATTTTAATAATAAATGACCAAATTTGTAATTATCTCCTATTCTTCTTGGGGAAACTCGGTTTAGATGAGAAAAATTAGCATCCAGTCAAATCAATTCAAAGTAATCTCCTGATCTGAGGTGACAGCACA
>NW_006365961.1:0-790 GCF_000327345.1 Myotis davidii
GGCATTTGAGACTTTAAATGATGAGTAGGAGATTCCTAAAAGAAGAATGAGGTGGAGAGGCATTCTAGAGAGAGAATGCATAGAGCAAAGGCCATAATACTAAATGTATGGACTATGATTTGGAAAAGCTGGTGGTCTGGTGTGACTAGACTGTAGGAACTTGGTGAGGAGGAAGGGACATGAGCTAAGCAAAGCAGAATGAGAAACCCCTGATGGCCATGCTGGGGAGTTTCTAGGCCAGTGGTCCTCAAAAATGTGGACTGAATACCATCACCAGCAGCAGCAGCAGTTGAAACTTGTTAGAAATGCAAATTCATGGCCCCAACTTCACACCTACTGGGTCAGAAACTCTGGGGATAGGTCTTAGCAATCTGCATTTTATTGAGCCCTCCAATGATTCTAACACAAGATCAAGTTTCACAAGCACTGCTCTGGGCATTAGAGAATGACTGACATATTATTTGAGGAGTCATGAGATCAGAGCTATTTTTCTCAAAAAATAGTTTGCAGTAAGAGAAGGAAGAGTTGGGACAGAGAGAGTTTTATGTGGGTATTTTAATCATTCTGGTAAGAGAACTATGAAAATGCCAATGGGGTAGTGAGATTTGAAGTGAAGGAGAGGCAGGACTAGTGATGATGGACATGCAGGACAAGAGGGAGAAGCCAAAGGTGCCACTAAGACTATATATCAATGTACTATTTCTGTGATATATTTTATATTACCTGTTGTTTTCCCAGGAACTAAAACTAAGTTTCCTCCTCTATAAAATCAGGCATTTCAACATCATTT
>NW_006365962.1:0-790 GCF_000327345.1 Myotis davidii
GACTCACCTCATGGTGGTGGTCTGGGGCCGAACCTACAATGTCGCCAAGGTGTGCCTGTACTTTTCCTGCATTAGTGCTTCAGGGTCTCCACCACTTCTAATTTCCCCAATGGATCTGTTCTGACCCACTGGTCTCCCCTCTCCTTCCCTAGGACTACCCACCTCACCGACCTGAACTTCCCACGTGTCTGTCAGATCAACATCCAGCTCTAGAGCGCTGCTCCCACGTCTGTGGTTCTAATTCCAACGCCCAGCGGACAGGCACTGCTGGACAAAGACCATAAAATATGACGACAGATCGTCTACAAAGCCATACTGCCCACTGTGAATTTGACTCCAACCTGGCAATGATTCATTTTATACTTTAGTCACCTTCCTATTGCTCTTTCAAGTACCCAAACACAGATTTGGTCTCTCACTTTCAGGAAGAACCCTCGCTCCTGATGCAATGAGCTCAGCATCTTCCATCTATAACAGAGAGAGAACGCAATGAAGTAGGAACTGAAATACCTTGTCAAAATCACCTCCAAATGCATGTATCCTTCACAAAGTCTTTCACAACCAGCCCTTACGGTGTATCTATGTGTGTGCCATCTTATGTTTACAGACTAATCTTTCTGCAAATACTCTACCCCAGGCCTCTATTTCCACCCAGGATGCTTCGTCCTGTGCCTTTGCTCAAGCTGCTCACTTTCCTTCCACCTAGAATGCCCTCTCCACACTTTCTCATGCACAATTCAAGATCCAAGGTAAATGTCATCTCCTTTCCGGGCCTTCTCATATATACGAC
>NW_006365963.1:0-790 GCF_000327345.1 Myotis davidii
TAGTTGTTTTATTGTTATTACTAATCAGGAAAGGAAGATCTGCCTTTGGGATATTTGGCCAAAATGATAAAATCTATTCTAAGTCTCTTTCTCTATAGAGTGGGATAGATCTATTATCAAGTGTCTCAAGTAATATCATGTTTTCTGACTCTGTTCAGTACAAAGTGTTTCTTCTCTGCCTTTCTTTTCTTAGAGACAGAAAATTGAAAAACTTTTTAGACAACTGAGATGCTAAATACAGTCCTGAGCTTCACAGAGCTCAGCATAGGTCAGGGAAGAAAGATGAGAAACCCAAGGCACAGAGAGTGAAGTAACTTATCCCATATCCCCATACTAGCTAGTGGCAGAGCCTGGACACACATCTGGGCATTCCATGCTCAGAGCACATCCTCTTCCTCAGTACACTGTACTGCAGGTGCTCGTGTACATTCTCTCATTTAAAATGCACAACAATCCTACGGAGACTGTACTATCATAGGTGAGGAAACAGACATAGAGAGAATAAGTGACTTTCTCAGGCCACCAGGTGAAAAAGTCGGAGTCAGGATTCAAACCTAGGCAGCCAGGGCCTGTGCTCTTACCCATCACTCTAATGGAATTGTTCTAAAATTATCTTTTAAACAATCACTCACTTTCAAAACTACGATGTTGGGATACCTGCAGAGAGAGTCGCCGTGGTGCAGGAGTATAGGGTGGTGGGGTAACCCATGGGGCTGTAAGTGATTCAGGTGATGACCACTGGTGATGTCCCAGGGGCCACTCTGAACAATATCGGCAAGGAGGAGCCGAC
>NW_006365964.1:0-790 GCF_000327345.1 Myotis davidii
ATCTTTCTCCCTTCCTCTCTCTGAAATCAATTTAAGAAAATGACACACATGAAAAAATACAGTTGTCTGTATGTACTGACATAGAATTGTCTATAATATAGATTTTTAATTGACAATAAAAGTTGAATAAACATATGTATTATGCTATTTATATAAAATACACACAAAGACCTAGATGCACCACAAATACATATTGCTAAGTAAAAGAACCCTCTCTGAAATGGCTATATACTATATAATTTATGACACATTAGAAAAGGCAAAGTATAAACAGAGCAATGGTTACCAGGAGTGTTTTAGAGGGATTTAATAAATGAAAACATGGGAAATTTGAGGGTGATAAAGCTGTTATTTATAATACAATTATGATGTATAGATGACACTATGTATTTGTTAAGACCCATAGAACTTCACAGCACTGAGTGAATTTTAATATATGCAAATTAAAAAGTCATTTAGGAGGTTAGGGAATCCCAGAATGGAAAGTGGCCTGTAAATAATGATCTAACTCTAAACTGTAAAAGAAATTTATGCACCAACTTCACTGAACTGAGTCTGGAAAAGATGCTGACTTTGGAGATGAATGGAGACTAGAAAAATATGGGCAAAATAAACTGTACTCTAATTGATAAAGCTATTTTTCACAATACAGGATAACAATTCTGAAACCACTATGCATGTATACTGGAATTGATTAACTAAATGAATGTCAGTTTCTCAAAGTTGGGAATGGGAGGTTACAGATAAGCAACAGGAGAAGTGTAGAATAATCCATATAATTAGATAAAAA
>NW_006365965.1:0-790 GCF_000327345.1 Myotis davidii
ATGGAAAAAATATCCTCAGGTGAAGGGTTAAAACGAAAAAAGAAAGACACTTGGGGACAAAACAAGTTGCCAATTTTCAGATTGCACTTATAACTTCCTTAGCAATCGTAAATAAAATAGAAGGAGGTGATTCGTGTGGGAAATTGCCATTACCCATTCAAACTTTGTTGTTACAGGTATGAACATTTTAAATGAAGCAACCCTTTAAGCTACTTGGATTTTTAGCAGTTCACCTATCTGCTATTGGAAGTTTTTATATATTTGCCTTTTTAGACTTGTGAATTAAAAGGACTCAGTGTTATACATTGACATGGACTGGTTTTCATTAAAGTAACTGGTTTTCATCATATTAACTAGGAAAGCTAAATTCTCTTTCTTCCCTATGTCAGTGGTAAATAATATTATCTTCGTTGTAATAAAAGCTGATTTCATTGCATAGATTTTTGTTCAGGCTCTGTTCTATTGCCTCTACATGTATGTTCTTTTTGTTTCTCCAGAAATCTTGGAAGGAAGATCACATTAAACCCATGAGAAGCTAGAGCTCAGAAAGTTTAAATAAGCCACCAAAAGTCCCACAGCTAGAAAGTAGCAGACATAGTATTAAGGGTCATATAGCCTGACTCTGGCACCTATATGCTTTCCAAAATACTGAACAGTAGTGAATGACAGCTCTGTGTCATCAAAAGGAATAGAATCAAGTTCAAGTGACAATATAGTATGTTAACTCAGAGATAGAAGCCATACTCTGTCTCATTTCAGTGAATTCTCTTCAGTTAAACTTTCAGACCAT
>NW_006365966.1:0-790 GCF_000327345.1 Myotis davidii
CCATCTGTTTCTCTAGAGAACCCTAATACGGTTCAGGAAGAGTGAAAAATATTTGCCAAAGCAACAAAATATGGGGCTTAGCACACAGCGATGGTCAGCAGGTTAGGGTAGTTGAAAAGCACATATCAGAAGTGGACGAGACAAAGGCTAGAAAAGTTGAGGTCAAACTATTCTGAAACGTGCCCTGCAACCTGAAGGCAATCGAGGTCCTCTCCCTATGGGATTTGTTTTAAAAAAAAGCTCTACTGAGGTATAATTTACATAAAATTAACTGCATCCCCAATCTCTGTTAATGTAAAACACACCTGCAAGTCTGATGAGATGGTAGGCCCAGCAGCTATCTGACTTATGTGGCCAAACCTAACAATAGAGAAGGTACTTGCAAAAGTAAACACATACTCACAAACTGGCACAAACACAGCTTCATTATTACCACTACTTCTACACTTACTTATATGCAAAATGATAGTTATACCAAGGATTTATTCAGAAAGAGCCAATATATCAACACTCTGCTTAAGAATCTAAGCGCTGAATACCGATAGTCAACTATGCTTCTTAGAATACATTTTAATTGTTAATGTGGAAGAATCTCAGTAATCTATAAGTTTCTCCATTGAGATTGGGATGCATTCGGTAGAAAACAGCTGATTTATTTAAAACTGGTAATGTTGATAGACAGGCACATGTATGCACATGCTAAACATGTATAAATAAAGCCAAACCTTTGGCCTTTTAAAGACAATGCGAGGAATTCGGTTCTCATGAACTTTTTCTTTCTTAGGGAAAG
>NW_006365967.1:0-790 GCF_000327345.1 Myotis davidii
GCCGGCAAATACGGTACATGTTCCTTCACCCTCAGTGTTGGATTCAGATCGCCCCCTGGAGCTGAACTACTCAGCGATGGAGACTATGTCATTGCCTGGGATGAATGATCCTGATGATATTCAATTATCTGCCCTGAGGGTTCCTGACCATTCACAGAGGAAGAGTGGGAACCAAGTAACATAAACTTTTAAATAAACTACATGACAAATGACACGCGGTGAATCCAATGTATGCTCCTACACAAACAGCAGACAATAAACCTATGCAATTCACGGAAGCTTGGAAACATAATTGTTTTTTCATTTGCTTGTTTGTCATGTGACTTCTGTTCCTTCTATTTATTTCACATAAATCTATACAATTTTTTCCTAATAGCCCCATCCATAGTCCACTAAACTATGTACCTCTCATCTCTCCCAAGTCCTGAACACATTATTTTATGTAAATGAGCATTGGTTGCTGACTAAACATAAGCTGAGGGACAAGATGAACTATTGAAGGAGGGGCTGGTGAGAGCTAGAGGTCCATAAGAACTTAGTACTCCATGTGAAAACTTTTAAATGAAAACTATTGCTCTCTGATTTAATTTTTACATGAGCAAATATTATATGCTTAATGAATATTGGTTATATGCTTGGATGAAAAAATGAATAAATGAGTATAATATTTTTAAACTCAATATTTCAGAGAGTTCCCAGGCTTTGAGCTCAAAACCGAAAAACTAAAGCTATGTTCTAGTCTTACCATCTTAATGTATCACTATTAGATGTAATTAATTGTCACAAGTCA
>NW_006365968.1:0-790 GCF_000327345.1 Myotis davidii
AGGAAGAAGCAAGACCTCACAGCCAGATCCAGACAGTAGCATCAAAGGGAGCCAATTAGAACAGTATCTGCTCAGCAGATTTCCTCATAACAAGTTAAAATAAATGTTCATGAAAACATTATAATAAATTCAAACAAAAGAAAATTTGAGTTTGACCTCAACTGGCTGCATACATTCCTGCAAATAACAACATCTGTTCAGTCACTATATTTGAGCACATGTAACTAAAATGTGTAGTGGAAGGAGTGATGGTGTACAGACTCTAATTGAGAAATGGATGTCTGTAATTGTCAAAGGTTGGCCATAATATGTTAGGGTCCAGGAGCAATGGCTCCCTCAAATTCGATGAAGTACAAAGCATTTACTAATGGAAAATCAAGCAAAGCACGTTCTAAAACAATACAATCATTTAAAAAAATAACCAAGTTATTTAATTTGTTCTCTGCTGAAAATTAACTAAATATAGTAAGTCGTTCTCACCTCTTTTAAGCCACTAAAAAGTCCAATGGCTGATACCGTGTTTCTTTGAATCATAATTCAACAGTTTAAGAGTTCCAATGCCTACATCAAAAGAACAATTAGTTGAAATTCAGTTGAAATACACTGAAAAACCAATGACAATGAAAATACTCAAGTTTTCTACTGATAAAAAGTACCTTCAATGTAGATCCTCTGGGACCAATAAGCCATGATCCTCTTTTTACAAATCTTTTTTTACTTCTTACTAAACAACTTAATGATATCGCATGCAACCCCATCCTGAAGAATTCATACTGCCTTTTGAAAAAAA
>NW_006365969.1:0-790 GCF_000327345.1 Myotis davidii
TCACTGTAGTTTAGATCCACTTGACTAACACTTGAGTACATCCCCTGACATTTTGAAGAATTCCTCCCTTTAAAAGCTGCTGTATTTACTAACATCCCCACCTCCTGGGAACCGGGTCCTCTTGTTTATTAGAGCTACTAAAATGAAAGTTTGCCACCTGATTAATTTTAATAGTTTAGCCCGCAACCTGTGGATAATGTATTTTGGCTGCCTAGCTTGAAATAAATTCTGTTGGCTCTGTTGCAAAGATTTTGGCGGAAATAAAGTCCGCCCTTTGCCGAAGAAGCACAGAGGAGCTGGAGGGATGAAATTTCAAAACAAGTGCAAAGCAAAAGACTGTTTTGTCTTTCTTTTGACTTTGCGCTGCTGCTGGGATCTGATGAACCCATTCGGCAATACTTTCCTAGACCTCACAGGTTTTAGTTTAGCATTACAGTTACTCAACAAATGCACGCCTTCTGTATATAGTCGGACCCTATTCAAAGTCAGAAAGACTTCTGAGGTAGCTTGCGAAGCCAGCTGTAGGTTGTTGTGTTTTTCAAAAGATCTGGTGCAGGAAACAGCATCTTAAGCGCTGGGAGTTTACCAGGGGAGATTTGTATTGAAAGAGATCTCACTGGTAGGTGATTTATTCACATCCCACAGTCATTTTTCCATGCTCGCTCTGCTTCCAGACCTGCTACATAATTGTCAGGAGCCGGTGCAAAATAAAAATGCTAGATCCCTGGTTCAAAAATCAAGGAAAAAGTGTCATTGGAAGTAAAGCATGTCCCAAAATTCACGCAAGAAG
>NW_006365970.1:0-790 GCF_000327345.1 Myotis davidii
TAGTTGTAATTTTGATGTGGTTGTGGGAGGATCTGAGTACCAGTGTTTACCTAGACACCATCTTGGTTCCTCTCTGAAGGTGTATTTTAAATAAATAAAATAATTTTGGGGGCTCTGAATCAACACAATAGATGGATGGTTATAAGTATGGGTCTAGTCCCCAGATTGTACAGAGAATGACCTTTATTGATGGATCCCATGTAAATTTACATCCTATAAGAAAATAGTTAGAAACCAGAATAGACCTCACTATAGGAGTGAAACCTTATTTATTACTAACTGAAAAACAACGTAGACCTTTGACTCAGGAAAATAAAACAATTTTAATACCCTCTTCACCTATTTGTTTAACCTTTAATATGTGCAGCTTTTATTTAACCACATCCCTACCCTGTTTGACGTATGAATTGCCTTCATAATGCCCCCAATTTTTCAATGTGGCTTCCAAGGTCCCACTTACCATTGACAGCCTCATCTCTTGCCACCTTATTTCTCCTTTTTTTTTAGCATTAAGTTCCAGGCATGCACTTCCTTCTCTTCCCAAACCGGCAAAGTTTTTTTCCTGACTTTCCTGTGCTTTCTCTTTCTTCTGTCTGTGTAAATGCACCACCTCCCATTGCCCTGGTTTTCAATTCAATTTAGGCATCACCTCTTCTGGGTTATCTCAGGGGCCCTTGGCTGTCTGCTACCTGAGCACCTGGAGCTCCCTTATCATATCATTTGTTACCTGTAGTACATTTATTGCTTAATTGTCAGCTTTTCCCATCCTATATAATAAAAGCCTAATATG
>NW_006365971.1:0-790 GCF_000327345.1 Myotis davidii
TTTGTTTGTTTGTTTGTTTGCTTGCTTGTTTTTAGCAGTTACACTGGAAATAATGAAGCCCCACCTCAGAGATTGTCATAGGGTTTTCTTTTGAACCATCATCCAAAAGCTCCTCCTACCTGTTCAATTTGTTTCTAGATTTAATTCCAGGATCCAATAATATTCTTATTGGTTTGGAGTAATTATTCCAAAATAACAAGACTTTTTAAAATCTTAACCCTACTATATAATTCATTAAATTTTGCTCCCAAGTTTGTCATCTACCAATTTAATTAAAATGCTTTCTTAAGTCCTTGATGAACACACCAAGTAGGATAGGGTCAAAGGCCCTGAATCAGTTCATTGACACAAGCTATTCAACCCATAGAGCCCAGCAAACAGTATTAGAACCTTGTCACATCTTTCATCATTCCCTCAATGATGTCAACTTACTCTGTAAATGTCTTGCTAAAATCAAGACAGAATGTAACTGTGACATTGCTCTAATTCACACTCCTAGTAACTTTATCATAAAATAAAATATAGATAACTTGACATGAAATAGTTCCAGAAAACTCATACTCATTTCAAGTGTCAACATCTTTCTTTTTGAAGGGTCCACAAAACAACCATTTAAATCACTGGAATTTTCCCCCCGTGATCAATATCCTACTTCCTGGTATGAGGTTCTAGAATCTGTCATTTTCCCATTTATGACATTTATAATGTTTTAATGTTTCCGTCTGACACCCTTATATTTTTACCACAACTTCTCAAGAAGAAATTTTTAAATATATTTTTATTGATTTCA
>NW_006365972.1:0-790 GCF_000327345.1 Myotis davidii
TTTTGAATTTAACAAGAGAGAAACAAATAGAGAGATAAGAAATAAATACAGATAAGACATGAGAAATTATGGGAAGAATTAGGAAAGTTTATAGATTTTCAAAGCAAAAATCACACTGGCCAAAGATAAAAAGACGAAGACTTTATTTGAGTCTATGGCCAAAGGGGGAAGGGACCAGGTTACAGGCTTAACTGAAACCAGGAGCAAGGAGAATTTTTAAGAGCTGAGGTGGGGGCTCATAGTTCATCTGTGTTTGCAAATTGAAATTACTCAAAGAAAAGTGCATTTTTCCTACATCCATGGTAGGAGGTAGTTTTACATCTTGGGAGCAAGGTGCCTGTAGAAGGGAGGCTCTGACCTTCCCACACAAACTGGGAGAAGGAGGTGTGATCTTTGGGGACCACATTTCAGACAGGGCTTTGATAAAGGTCCTTGGGAAAGAGGGTCCTGAATTCATAAAACCAGCAAGAGAGTTTTTAAAAGATTTACATCTCAAAGGGGCAGAAAATTTGCATTTCCACATTTTCTAAAATAAATAATCTAAGGAAAAGGAGGGGAGGGATCTGTGCTTGGACCATGTGGGTTCCTTATGAGCAGGGGCAGGAGGGAGGTCAGTGGCCCAGAGGCAGAAAGAGCAGGGTGTCCGAGGTGGAGTCAAGCTGGTGCTGAGGGAACCTGAAGACCATCCTGGGGAAGATCAATGCTTCAGAAGACTGTGGAGAGGAGATTGTTTTATTTTACATGAAGGGATGTAATGAAATGTTTCAGTGCTATAATGAAAGATAGATTC
>NW_006365973.1:0-790 GCF_000327345.1 Myotis davidii
GTGAAATCATTGCTGCACAAATAGAGATGCTGAGTTCTTTCTAATAGCATAAAACTGGAGAGCTTTTAATGTCAGTCTGTGGAAGGATGAAATACATTGTGAACATTGGTGCTCTGTGTATCCTGCAGCTGTCAGAGTGAGTTAGATTTTTATGTCCTGACTCAGAAAGAAGAATTGTTTGTATTAGATGAGAAAACAAGTTCAGGAAGAAAGGTGTGTGGCATAATCCCACTAAAAAAATTAGGGAGGGAGGCTATCTCCTATTTATTCATGTTTGTATTTTCTCAGGAGGAAAAGCTTGGGAATGATGTACACCTCACTCTTGTCACTGGTTCTCTCAGGAGCTTGGGATTTGGAAGGAAGCTGGAGAGACTGTTAATGTTTTCTTTATATGCTCCTATAGTTTGACTGTTAGAATGAGCATGGAATATTTTGGTAATCAAATACAATCTTTCTCTTAAAAGTTAATATATTGAGTATTACAAAGCACTGACTGCCTGGCCACACTCTGCTAAGGTGCAGCCACTCCGAACCATTATTAGGGAGCCTGCTTTTCATAATTAATGGGAAGCAGTAGACTAAGCCCAGAGCTAGGCTTACAGCTCCAACAGGTCCTTCATTACTTAATACTGAAGCCTAATCATTTCCAAAGTGTATTAGCATGTCCCCCCACAGGGACAAAAACATGGACTGTTACTATGAAATGGAAATGTAATCACCCAGGGGATCTTTTTTTAATTGACCCACTTGTAGTGAATAATAACTCCAGAAAATAATATTGATTTTTTTT
>NW_006365974.1:0-790 GCF_000327345.1 Myotis davidii
TTTTTTCACATTCTCCACTGTTTTTCTTTTGCTTTAGCTCCCATATCTTCGACATTCTCTTTGGTTTTTCATTCTTTCCCACAGACGGGGATCAAAACGTTTTAAGAATGTTCCTTGATGACTTGGTGGCTGCAGTCAAATCCTGTTAGTTACAATATCAAGTGCACCTTTTAACAGGAATACCAGTGAGTGCATGTTATGAATGTTTTCTTTTGGTTAGCATCATTTTTTACCTTTTGGCCAGTTCAATGTTCACTATAAAATGATGTGACAAACTCTCTATGAAAAAGAATATTAAATGCCAAGTGGTGTATGGCTGTGCCAGAGGCAAGGGTTATATTCCTCAGATAACCTTTTTCCTGGAACAAAGAATGAGAAAACATTTTTGTGGCATTTGAAATTGGTAGTACCACAGGCGAGGCACACAATGACATTTTAAGCAAGTCAAGCTTTAGTTACTCATGTGCAGAAATATTTTATGGCTCATGCAATCTTAGGATCTTCTGATTTCTAAGAGAAAGGCACAAAATATTCAGAATTATATATTTAATGTTTTATTATTGCTGTTGCTATTAGTACTACTTGGTTGCCCACAAAATTGAAATATTTTATTCCTCAGTTTCTTTTTTTAAAGTTTATCTTTATTATTGAAAGTGTTACCGATGTCCCCCTTTCTCTTTCTCCATTAAAATCTCCTACTGACTCCCACCCCCTTCCCAGGCCTTCACTGCATATATGCCTATAAGTTCTTTGGTTGATCTCTTCCCACCCCTGAGAATCCTCAGTCTGT
>NW_006365975.1:0-790 GCF_000327345.1 Myotis davidii
AAAAAAATAAAAATGTTTTCATAATGGAAGAAACTAATCCAATTTATGACTAAGAATCTGTCCATTTAAGCAGATGGGATTTTAACTACTCAAGCCTCAGAGTTAGTACTGATTATGTTTCATCACCCTTGATTAGCAGCCAGAGATCTGAAATATCTTTCATCAATAGGCATTTGACTAGACACAAACATACCCAAACATTACTTGTTGACTTTTTGTGTAAATACCTATAGTGTGCAGTTCTGAAATTCACTTTGATTGTCTCATCACTCTGCATTTTACCACTTTCTAACAAATTCTGTTATAGAAGTAATTTTGTTCATGTATTTGACTTATATACCTTATTGATCTGTGACTCTTATGCTATTATTTTCATCACTTTAAGTATACTATAGGCTGCCTATATATCTATGTTTCAACTATGATCTACATGAGCCAAACCCTAAAGCCTTTTTTGGTTTTCCTGCATATGATACTGTGAACAATGTAGGCATATAAAATAGGTACTCACAAGCATCAGAAAGTCGATATAAATGTAGTGTTTGACTTGCAGACTCAGCTTCTCATTTAGACGTTAGCAGAGAGATGGCTGTTCTTTAACATCAGATAAGGCAGGTCGATGTGAGTGTGTCAAAAGTCACCCTCCAAGTTCTGCTCTGCCAGTGAAGACATGTGGTTACAGCTTCCACTAGTTGTCTTCGGGCTATTTGCCTCATTAACATTTACTCAGCATATGCAGTCAGCTAAACACTGCACCTAGAACTTACCTCCAACAGCTTTGTCTATGACA
>NW_006365976.1:0-790 GCF_000327345.1 Myotis davidii
AAAATATAAAAACAAGTTTGCTGAGTATGGGGAATTGTTACAAGGGGAACACACTAAGATACTATAACGGAGTCCAAATTATAAAACATACAGCAAGGAGTTCTCCTGCTTTATCTATTGCTCAGAAAGTAACTCAGTAACCTCAGTAATGCAAGAATACCACACCTGGTAAACAGGAGAAGCTTGCTGAGGGACACAGGTAGTAATCACTGTATTCCCCCTTTCTCTAATGCTTTCCTCACACCGAGTTCTTTTTTTCCTTTAAGATCAATTTTGTCCTGTTGGAAAATATTTGGTTTTATTTGTAAAGCGGTATAACTAATATCCTGATTGAAATAATCAATGATTTAGCTGAAGATGCTCAAGGATCACACTTTTGAAAAAGGTCAATCAGCTAATTAACAGAGAACATCGGGGGCTTGCAGAAAAAAAAATTCAGATAATGTATGTTTGCTAAATAGATAAAAATAAGCAGTAAAAAATGGGTGAAAAACCCATTTAACTGTGACCTAGACAATCCGAAGCAGACAGGTGACCTTTGATTAAACTCTTTTACTTGTGGAGTGAACAGTGGGGAGGCTCCGAGACAGAGTCTGGTTTCCAAGAGTGTCCAGGGCCAAAGTGCCAACTCAGAAGGTCTCCTCCTCTCGCAGGAACTGGAACACGGACGAGAAATCCTTCTTCGAGTAGCCCTTTGCACACATCATCCTGTAGATCTGATGGGCCTGGCTGCCCAGGAGGATTGGGCTCTTTGTGTTGGTGGCGGAGTCCTGTGCTAATCCCAGATCCT
>NW_006365977.1:0-790 GCF_000327345.1 Myotis davidii
TGTTGAGTTCAATATTGTCCATATTTCTCCTCCCAAGTCTTAAATAATCAAAGTGACCATTCATTATTTATATTTGATCTACATATGAAATCTTTAATAATAGTAACCAGAATACTCCTGCTTAGTATTTTTATTATTGAGTCTTCTAAAAACTGAAATGTTTCAGGTTGAAAATCTCTTGCCCTTGTAGAGGTGGACTTCCATTTAAGAAACTTAGAGTATACAGATGTTGAATAAGTTATGTCCCTAAAAACGATTAGCATTTCTGTTCAAGAACTCATTGGGGGTTATAAGAGAGATGGTTTCATATAATTCCTCCCGATTGTAGAAATGCATGGAATTATCTTCAAACCAATAACTATTTGTAATGACTCTTGTGCTTTAAGAGTTCTAAAGGGAAATCATTGCATAGCCATTCATCGGTGTGGTGCTTTTTATTTTAATTATCACTTTTCTTCTATGACATTTAAACTATCTGTGGCATTAAATATACACATACATGGACGCATGCACACATGTATATTTGTTGATCACACACTCTATGCCAAGTATTTAATCCTTAATAAGAATATGAAGGTATGTATAAGGCATGTTCTTTTTCCTTAGTAGCTTCTAATCTTGTTAGTGGTGAAGGAAAACTCACACAGGTATCTTGTGTACATTTTTCATATAATTATCACAATTACATATTATTTCCATTTTACAGATGCTGAGATAACATGCCCAAAATGAACTAGCCATATGAATGAGATCTTACTTTATCTACACTCTTGTGGCTTTTCTTTTGATA
>NW_006365978.1:0-790 GCF_000327345.1 Myotis davidii
TATCCACTGAGCCAAACCAGCTAGGGCATATTCACAAACATTTTTATAGTATTTTCTGAAACAAAAGAGCATTTAAAAATATTATTGTTGCATTATATTTAAAACTTTGCTGATTTTATCATGGAAGCTTATTTTGTCTATATTGCTCTCAAAATGTATTGGATTGACTTAGATTCCTAATTCTGCTAATGTCCTCTCCCTGTACTGAGAAATCTTACTGACCTTTCAGACTGTGGAGATAATACTGGTTTTTCACGAGTGGTTGGGACTTCCATTAGAAGAGAGTGATGGGGGTGCATCTGTAAGGTTAATTCTCCTCCACACTCCAAACTATTGCTTGTAATTTTGGGTGATTTGTCTCATGAGGTGTTGCCTGGACCTGAGCAGTAAAGGCCCCATAATGCTTTTCTTCTCTCATATTTATATTTTCTGTCTATACAAGAGCAAAAGAAGCTCTCACTGAAGGGCAAAAGTCTTGCTATATGTGATTCATCTGAGAAAAATCTAAAATTTAATATTCAGTGAGCATATGATTTACTGCTAATTAATTGACAGCTCCTTGAAAGAGCTAACAATCTCACCAAGAAGACCAAGACTGGAGCCTTGGGGGTTCTCACAGAAGAAGATGAGATTAAAGAGCAAATAAAGGTTTGTTAGAAGAGTCAGCGTTTCAAGAATAAATACAGCAAGGTGAAGAGTACAAAAAACTCAAAGAAGATTGAAGCATAGCAATGGTTTAACATAAAATTAAGGGAAGTTTGATTGCTTAACCCCTTCCCCAACAATTTTT
>NW_006365979.1:0-790 GCF_000327345.1 Myotis davidii
TTTTTTTTCAGCAGAGTAGTCAGTGGTTCAAATGCAATACAGTAAGTAGTGTACTATGTGCTCTTCCCTCAGTTTCCTCTAATTTTAATATCTTATCCACATAAAAATTAGCATTGTTACAGTATTGTTAACTAAGCTTCAAACTTTATTCAAGGTTCAAGGTTCATAATTTTTCTCACTCATTTCATTTTTCTGTTCCAGGATCCAATCTAGAAGCTCAGATTAGATATAGTTGTCATGTCTTCTTCCCTGTCTTTAATCTGTGACAGACAGTTCCCCAGTCTTTCCTTGTCTTTTATGACTTTGACAGTTTTAAAACCCACAGGTCAGTTTTCTTGTAAAATGTCTCTCAGGTTGGATTTGTCTGATGTTTTCTCATGATCAGATTGAGGTTGTGTATTTTTGGCCAAAATACCAAAGTGAGCTTTCTTAGTCATCCTGTCATGGGATATGTGTTAAGGATGTGTCTTATTACTCCCGATGTGACCTTGATCACTTCCTAAGACAGCGTTTACTTCTCTACCATAAGGTTTTGGTATTTACTCTGAGTAATTAAACCACTATCTTGTGCGATATTTTTTGAATCTATAAAACATTTTATTCTCCTCAAACTTATGCTCACTAATTTTATCACCATCACTGGACCTAGCTTACAACAATAATTACTGTGGTGTTCTAATGATGATTTTCTATTTTTTCCCACTCTTCTTTTCACTATTTGGAATTCTTGTAAGGGAGAGATGACCTTTCTTCCCAGCTTGTTTGTTTGTTTGTTTGTTTATTCATTTAT
>NW_006365980.1:0-790 GCF_000327345.1 Myotis davidii
GATGTGAGAGAGACTCATCAGTTGGTTGCCTCCCGCATGTACCCTGACCTGGGCTGGGGATGGAGCTTGCAACAGAGGTGGTGGCCCTTGACAGAATTGACCCTTGACCCTTCAGTCTGTGAGCTGATGTTAAAACCACTGAGAAAACTGGCTAGGAGGAAAATTTAATTTTTGAAAGTTTGTGTGCATGGATGGGAGTTAGATTAATTCTATGTACTACCTTGTTAAAATGTTAATGCTGACTCCAAATTGGTTGAACATGTGAATTTTAGGCTATTTTTCTGATAGTGATAATGGTTGAATTTCAAAGAACTCATACACTATTGCTCCGTCTCTTAAACGTAAGAGAATCTTTTCTTGTTGCTTCTTAAACTTTAGTGGACATCAGCATAATCTACAAAATATGTAAATATACAGATTCATACAGTCTACCCATCAGAGATTTTAATGTGATATGTCTAAATGGAGTTTAGAAATCTGCCTTTTTAATAGGCATCTCCCAGGTGAGTCAGATGGTCCAGAGACTACATTTTGAGAAACATTGTACACGATTGCAGTAGTAAGACTGCTGGGTGTAATCTATGACTATAAAGTATATTAAAAGTAACTGACTCCACAGAGGTTGAATTAGTACTGTTAATCATATGTTCTAATAAATCGAGCTAAAACCAATAAGAAGTCAGATTAAAAGGATAACCCAATTTTTACTTGAGTCACTGTGCTCTTCCTTTGTATACATTTTATTTGATACTAGAGACCTGGTGCATGAAATTCACGCACAGGTAGGGTC
>NW_006365981.1:0-790 GCF_000327345.1 Myotis davidii
TCAAAAAGTTTGCCCACCCCTGATCTAGCTACTGCATGAAGAGGTGATATTACAGTGTCACTACTACCAAATGAATCCTGGATTAATAGATTAAAGCCATTAATTCTCTTGTTCTTTCACATTTCTATTTCATTATTTGGCAACCTATAGATTAAATAGGAAGTATAACATGAGATAGTATAAAGAAGCGGTTTGGACTGTAGGCTCTGGAGGTAGACTACATAGAATTAAAATCTGTCTCTGCCACTTACTGATTAAGCTGTGAGACTTAATCTTAACCTTTAAGCTCTTTGGGCCTCAGTCTCCTCAACTTTTAAATAGGAGTAATAATTTTGTAGGCTTTTTCTAAGGACTAAATGTTAATAAGCATTTAGAACAGTGCCTGATTATAGTTGGCATTCAATACACTTCAACATTGTTAATGTTGCCATTTTATAATAGAAGAGGGAAAGAAAGAGATAGAAAGTGAAAGAAAGTGATGGAGGAAGTAAGGAAATAGTGGTAGGAACCTATTTTGTTTCTGTAACTGATCATGAGGTTATAGGTAATTTAAGATTTTTTTCCATTACTCATTCCACTTTCCCCATCTTTTCAACAAGCACTTTATCTGGTAGTTTTTACTTTGGTGGGGTGATCAGTTCTAAGGAGCCTGAGCTCTTGGTTCTCAGGCTTGTTTCACCTTTAAATAAACTTGTTTTTTAGCATTTTCCCTGTATTACCGTGTGAGGAAGCTCTGCAGGGTGTCCCTGGTGTTCCATCTAACCTTGGCTTTCATTAGTCTTGTTTTTCA
>NW_006365982.1:0-790 GCF_000327345.1 Myotis davidii
TGGACTTCTGGCCTCCAGAACTGTGAGAAAATAGAGTTATGTTCTTTAAGCCATCGGTCTATTGGCAGCCGAACTAACTAAGATACTACCTTTCTCTCAGCCCATGTTTAAGGAGAATTAACAGAGCTGTGAACACATTCAAGTGAATTGGCAAATATTTTTTCATTGGATGCCTCTTGACTTTGACAGACTGGATATTTTACTTGATGGGGATCTTCAAAAGATACTGGGGGACCTGGAAGTAATCAGGATTACTTCAGAGAAAGCTGCTGCTGGCACTCATATTTTATACTTCAGAAAACCCATTATTTAAGGGTAATGCCAGCTATAGGAAATACCCTGATCCACGATTGAAACATGGTGAATGAAAAGGGATAGCTTACCTTCTGGCTTGGTCACTAATGTCCAAATATAAGTGGCTTCTTCTTAGGATGTGCAAGTCTAAAGTACTTGATTCATATGGCCCATGGAGTTGACTTAAGTTAATTGGAATGATCAATTTCTACTCATGAGATATCTATTTCTTCCTGTGAAATCTCTAAAAACCTGTGTTGAATTCGTTAGATACTCCAAGGACTGACTACCTTGACCAAGCCTGACAAGGGTATGAAACTTAAGATCACTAGGAAAGCTCATAATCCTCAAAGATTATGATTTTTAGTATATGAGGTTTAGTAACTGAGTTTAGGGACTAAATTCTGATAGCACACTGTATAGAGAGTCTTAAGTAATTTATAATCTCTTAGTGATACTTTCTCAAGTATATTTTCTCAATTTTTTTGTCTTTTAA
>NW_006365983.1:0-790 GCF_000327345.1 Myotis davidii
CTTCCTCAACTGGTTAGGTATATTGTTTAACAGTGTTAGGGTTTTTGTTGTTATTTTTTTATGTTTTTATATTTGTTTTTTATAAACTACAGATCAATTTTCCATATGCAGCACCTTTTATTTTGTATTAATTAAAGATTGTAAAAGATACATTTACATGAAAGACTGCATCCATCAGGATCCCAGCAAATAAGAGTTAGATAGCATGCTCAAAATAAGGTAATTCCAGGAGGGCTTACTTACAAGGATCTATGTATAAAGTATAAGTGCAGAAAAGCCAGAAGGACTAGTGCAGTAAACTGAGGCCAAGTGCACAAGAGCTGTTACCATTTTTCAAGGGATAATAAAAGGGGGGAAATCATCACACCTTGAAAGTGCCAGGAATAGTTCACTGATTAGAGAGGATTAAGGGATACAGCCAGAGTGATCCAGGAGCAAAAATATACTGAATTCATTCATCTTTCCTATGATGTCCTACAAGGGTAACCATTGGCCAGAACCTGTGAGGACTATTACAATTAATTCACGTCAGTCTCCTGGAAGCAGAGAAGAAGATGAAGAATGGTCAAAAGAGTGGTGAGTGGATTTTGAGGAGCAAACAAAAGATATCAGAGATTTAAAGTTTATTATTTATTTGTCTTTATGCGCATATGCACTATACTCAAGCATACATAATTTAAAATGTTTCTATTTCTTTATACATATTCCATCTCAATGCCAACCGAGTTTCCATTACCTGATCTTTTATTGTCACAGCAAAAAAAAAAAAAAAAGTTCAAATAGCGAGGAT
>NW_006365984.1:0-790 GCF_000327345.1 Myotis davidii
TATATATACACACACACACACGTATATATTTAATTTAGACAGTGTTTTTTAATTGCAAAAGAAATTTTGCATGAAATATGAAAATTTGAAAACCAGTTAAATATAAGAACAATATTATTAGACTATATTAGGACAACAAAACAAAAATATTTTTCATAAACATAAAGGAGATTTACATTCAAATTGTCTTGAAACTAATTTCTACAATGAAAGTTGTTTGCCATATCCAACTTCCCAATTCAGGTTAAAAACCATTGTTCAAGTGGAAACTAATCATAAGTTGTCCAGTGACTGATGACTTCAGTATTATTCTAAAAAAGAAAAAAATATGGAGTGGATTAGATCCATTCTTTCTTTCTATTCATCAAAAATGTCAGTTGAGAATCATAAAGAGAAGCCACAGATGTTCTGAAAGTTGATAATGAAGGACCTTGTGCAAGTGAAGGCATCAGAATAAGGTAGTGAGGCAGGAGGAAGGAACAGACTCCCAGAAATAAATAGAGATAAAGACCAGGAGCCTCATGAAGGAACATGGACAGGGAGCCTAAAGGTCCGAATGCTTTCTGACTCCCTGTTCCAGAGAGATGCAGGTGACCTCTGAGAATTCTATTAGATTTCCCTGTAAAGAAACCTTGGTCCCATGATACCCAGTTCCACAGCACTTACCTCCTTATAACTGAGTTTACATTTCTATCTCTCTAGCTCAAGTAACAGCTCTAAGAGAACAGAATCTGATTTGTATCCATATCCTCAATGCCAAGCACATATTTAATGCTCAAAAATTGTCTGA
>NW_006365985.1:0-790 GCF_000327345.1 Myotis davidii
TTTTTTTTCAGTCCTAATTTGCCTGTGTTTGGTGTGGAATTAGGTATTGAAATCCACTCAAGTTTCTAATTTTCAGCTTCCTTGCACCCACTCAGCCTCATCACTGTGAGTTTGTTACTATAATGAATTCCCAGTTAAATCTAACAAGGGGCTCACCACACATATATTCTTACATGGCATGTTTGTTTGTAAATAAGACCTAGATCAAAATGTGGATGCTAGTGAACTTGGGGGTCTGTGTTTTAACATAATGATTCTCAAAATTATTCTAATGAACTATGCAGCCATGACCAAGTTGTGCCAAGTAGAGCTAATTCATTTGATGGAAAGAGAAGGGATTGCTAAGTTAAACACTCCTCACTACTAGACTGTGGTATTGGTGTGGTCATTAAATATTATTTATTCTGAACAATAGAGGTAGTTAATGAGGAAAAACTTGAAAAAGACACCTTCGGCTTATGACTCTGGAGTAGCTCCCCTGCAAATCAAAATTAGAACATTTCCCTTTGCAATTCCGATTTGTTGCTCGCCTTTATCATGAAAACCAGATAAACATATTCATATATAACGCATCAGCCCGGGCACATGTGTATAGTATAAGACTGTCTTGTGGTTGGAGCCGAAACTGCATTTTAATAAAAAACCTACCAGGTATTTCTCACTGACACCAAAGTTTGATAATGACTACGCTAGGACTATCAGATCTTCTGTCACCTAAACTGATTTCAGTCTATGAATCCACTGAAAACATTCCAGTGGTTTTACGCGGAACTAGTAATTTTGCAATGTA
>NW_006365986.1:0-790 GCF_000327345.1 Myotis davidii
TGGTTTCAAAATGTGATTAAACCCTGACCTCAAAGCTTCCATCATTCTAGAAAGGTTTAAACGAGAGTCAAAATTTTCAAGAGCTCCCACTCATTCCTGGGATATGCATTCAATACTGAATACCAGTTCCTGTGTAAACTTCCCTTGAACTGTAATCTCCAATAGTTCTGAGGATCAGACATCTGACATGGATCTCACTGGGCTAAAGTCCAGGAGCGGGCCGGGTTCCAATCCTATGGAAGCCGATAGGCTCTTCCCCTTGACTTTTGCACCTTCCAGAGGCTGTCTGCATTCCTTGGCTCGTGACCCCCTTCCAGCAATGGCATTGCTCTGACCTCTGCTTCCAGTATCACTTCACCTTCTCTCTGAAGCCACTTCTTTTTACATAGCTGGTCAACACTGTTAGTGTTTATGAAATAGGAAACATATTTGGATACCCCAAAACCATTCGCTGGTTTAGAAAGTGAGTTTAAAAACAAACCCAATGCATGCTACTTTGGAGATCAGGAAAGGAGGTCAATATTCTTTGGCATATAATAAGCTTAACTATCGTGTAAGTAGGTGATACCTTAACTGTGAGTAACAAGTTACAGGGCTGGGTGGGCATATTAAAGCAACTCAACTTTAAAACTGAATATTTGCAAAGACAAGAAAGTCCAGTTGCAGGTGTCCTCTGCCTTCTTCTGAAGACAAGGACTTTGATCTACTGATTTGATTTCTCCAGTGAAGTAAAGTTCAAAGGAGAGAAGGTGGCCAGATTTTATATTCTACGGAAGTACTAGGATTTTGA
>NW_006365987.1:0-790 GCF_000327345.1 Myotis davidii
CAGATCCTAAGCCCCCGGCCCAGAGGCCACCTTTACCCTCCATTCTGGCTCAAGATCATTTAAGAAACAAAGGTTATTCACTGTAAATGAATTAACTCCAATAAATATCCACCCACATAAGAACCTACTCTCTTGAAATCCCCAGGAGACTCCAACATAAGGAGCCCCAAACCAGCTGAAAGCCCTGGATGTAGCTTACCTTTAGGAGAGGGAGAGTGTGATTAATTGTTCACGCCTGTCAGTTGCACTTACAAAGAGTAATGAGTGACCTGTCTTAGAGGCAGGGCAGGGGGCAGCTCCAGTTTGAATTCACCCTGCATGTCTGGTGCATGTGACAATGCACATCAGTCAGAAGCAATCATGGAGGCAGAAACCCTAAGAAAGAGAACAGATTATGGCCCTCTCTTGACCAGCTATCAATAGTAAGAGCTTTTATCCTGATGCCAAGCCAAGATGGACCAAGAGCAAAATAGAGAACAACGGAATGCTCACAGTTCCCTGCCACCTTACCCTCAAAGGTGCTTGCACCTGCCCTGGAGTTCACATCTTTCCCCTGTCTCAGCAGAAATATATACAAACTGTCCTCTTCCCAACAGGAATAGTAATTTAATTTGAGTTCTGGCTCCCACCTGACCCCTCCTTGCTGGCACACTTGAGCGATCCATCACCTCACCTAATTTTCAAGTCTCCCTTTCTATTGCCATGTTTCCTTTAGCAAGTGTTTCTACATATTTGCAGATCACAAATCTCTTTGAGAAGCAGGTAAGTTTTGCATGCTATTTCTTTTTTT
>NW_006365988.1:0-790 GCF_000327345.1 Myotis davidii
CACATTCTAAAATCACTACAATTTTTACTCACCTTCCACATGTTTATTTATTTATTTTTTTGAGCTGCTGCTCTTGCTCTGCAGCTTAGAACAAGTGGGTTTGTGAGCACACGACTCTGTGCACAGTCCCTTTAAGAGGAGCAACTCAGTCTCTAGCAGCCCTTTCTTCTGGGATGCTACCCCAGCACTCATGTCCCAAATTGGGAGCCTGGTGTGGGGCAGGGACCCCTTGCTTTTCAGGGGGAGGGGGGGCTCAGCAACTGAGATGCCTCCTGATTCTTAATTGCTACATCATGGGCATAGAACTTGCTCATTCTGCATCTCTGCCCCTCCTACCCGTCTCAACATGGCTCTTTGTATCCTTAGTTATAGGACTTCTGTTCAGCTGGTCATCAGGTGGTTTTCAATGACAGTTGTTCTATAACTGAGATGTAATTTCGATGTGGATGTGGGAAGAGGCAAGCACAGAGTTCACCTGTTCTGCCATACTGACTGGCATTTGGGGATTATTTTTTCCAGTAGATATTTACTTACCACTAAGGTTGTTACGCTCCTACAATGGAATGCCTCAATGTTGCCTTTTTTTTTATGCTTTTCTTCTGTATTGCAGTCACATTAACCTGTCCTTTGGAAAAGTTGAAGCAACTGGGCCATGTATAATGGGACATTAAAAACTTCATTCTCTTTGGCTGAGTAATTTCACTCGGAGTGTATCTTAAGAAACCACACTACCCTTTTTCATTTCATGCTTTTTGCCTTCCTAATAAAGAATTTCCACAAAGATGTTTAT
>NW_006365989.1:0-791 GCF_000327345.1 Myotis davidii
TGAGTTTGGACCTCAGATTGTTAGAGTACAAACAGTAAGTACAGCCTGATATTTCAAGAGGCTCTGTGTGAATGGAGTAAACACTAGCAAAGTGTATGGGTGGGAGGAATACTGACCTCAGGTCAGGATACTGACCTCAGCCTTTTACTCTGGCAGATCGCATGCCCTTAGAGAGATGGTGTCCTTTTCTCATGGTGTGGCTGTGACCCTCTTTGGTGATTAGTCCTATCTTCCAAAAGAAGTTCCATGACCCCTGTATTAGGTGATATCTCAGGTAAAATGGAAGTTATGCATCATCAGTAGTGGGAACAAATGAGTTTGAACCATTTATTCACATCATTTCCTTTTAGCTTTAAGTGTCAAAATGAGATAAGTAGAAAAGGTATCATTTCACAGAAGAAGAAATGAATATCAGAGCATTTAAATAACTGACTAGGCCCAGTGTGGTTCCTCAGTGTGAAATACCAGACTACATTCTTAACCTCAGATACATATAGTTTTGTGAGTGACACAGATATATTAAAGAAACAACGAAAAGTTCCCAAGAGAATACATACTAATATCAAGTTAAATACCATAAAATGCGATAATGCCTGGAACTAATCATAGATACCAAACAGGTAGCTGAGAAAGGGTCATATCAATGTTGGCTGACTATTATATATTTTCCTTATAGTAAATTTTTAATCACTTTTGTAGTATAGATCATTGGTATTGCTCAAAGGATACTTCTGGAAGCCTTTATAAGATATAATGGAAATATTAGTATTTCGAATGAGAGTTGTATCTTG
>NW_006365990.1:0-790 GCF_000327345.1 Myotis davidii
AAAAAAATTAAAAATGAAAAGAAGTGGAATTTGCAATTACCTATAGGGTTTAGATTGTATAGTATAAACAGCTTGGTAACTAATATCTGGTCACCCTGGGTTTAATACATAGCCACATTAAATATTAGATGGACAATGTCTAAGTAGGTTACTTGCAGCTGAAATATTATCTGTCAGTGTGTGTGGTGATGGAGGGATTCTTAAGCGGGAAGGGGTAATTACCGCTGGTAGATCCTTGAGTTAAAAATATGAAACAATGTGGACAGATCACCACCATAATCCTTTTTACTGTAATAACCCCAAGATCTATAAAATAGCTTCTGACCAGAAAATAATTTACCAACAATATTGCCCACTTTTCAGATTTGAAATTTAGAATTTTCCTTATTGAGGCTACAGGTGTTTCATCATTTCCTTTCTTTCTTTTCCTTTGTTATTAGTGTTGTCTGTTATTTATATAATAATCTTTTCCTCAAGTCATTTTCCTCCTAATTCTAGCCTATGCTTAGTTCAATTAAACCAATCTTTAAAAATAAGTATGTCTCCTCCTTCCTCTCTTTCTACAACTTTTCTCATTATAAGGGTGTATGGTCCTAAGAGAAAAATCAGAGCAAGCAAACTTAATCCCATGTTTGCAGCCCTGACTATTCGTATTGGCTAATGCAAAGGAGAGTTTAGAAGCTGGAGATTGATTTCTCTGCGAAGTCCAACTCAGATGTGGTTGATACAATGTCTTTCAGTGATAAATCATAGCCTGGCAATAGAACAGACTATCTAGATCAGTGATGGC
>NW_006365991.1:0-790 GCF_000327345.1 Myotis davidii
AGCCTGTTTTGGGGGATCTTATTGACCACTTGGACCCCATCTTTGTCTCTGAAGAGAAGAATCTGAGTGGGACACTGCTCCCTGCCCTGCTCAGGAGCCACTACAATTAGGCCTCATGGTCTAGTTGGGATACTGAGGATCTGGCTAGGCTGGATTGGCTCCTGAAGCGGGCTGGTGTATGGCATGATCTCCCAGGGCTTGTCCAGGCTAGGAGTACCTCCTGAGCAAAAATGTTGGAGGAAGTTGCAGATGTGCTATTACCAGTAAGGAATTGTGAAGCTGAAAGAAACTTTTCTAAACTCTGAATAATAAAAGTAATTTCCACAGCCATAGAGAGAGAAGACAAAATTATTTTGTTCTTTCTCTTGAAAATAAAATTGCTATTATATGAAGAGGTGATCAGTGTACGAAAAATGTCTTATTGAGGTATATCAGGTAATTAATCATAATACTAATAATATTTTTCCTGAATATTGTGATGTTTGTGGTTTTTATCACCTTTTAAAATTTTGAAATTATTTTTTATTTATTTTCTCATTATTTTCATACCTAATTTTGTACTTATTTTTCTTAAGAAGACTCGCTCCCCAAAGTATACAAACTTCAGATCTCATACAATTTGTATTTATATCTGGTTACAAATTATTTTTGTAAAAGAGATGAGTTGTATTATTTGCCCTCTTGTGACATTTCCAGGAAAGTTATCCTGTATAATAAAAATCGATGCTAAATGTCTTACAGTTCGTTGGACCACTTGACCACTCACTATGACATGCACTGACCACCTGGG
>NW_006365992.1:0-791 GCF_000327345.1 Myotis davidii
ATAAAAATATATTTAAAAAAAGAAAATGAAGCCCCATACCATGTAAGGGGCATGTAGGCCATGATGAGACTTTGTTTTTCTTCTGAGATAAAAGGCTACTGGAGAGTCTGAGCAGGGAGTGAGTGACTTTAGCTGCTCCGTTGAGAATAGACTGTAAAGTGTGAGGGTGGCAGTAGGGTGGCCCTGTGGGAGGCTTTTGCAGTGATCCAGGAACTTCATGGTGGCATTGGAAGTGATGAGAAATGGTGATTATCCTAGATAGACTCTCAAAGTATGTAGAACCAATGAGATCTGCTATAGGATTAGATATGGAAATGAGAGAAAGAGGAGAACCAGGGATGACTCCTGGGTGTTCAGCCTCAGCATCTGGAAGAATGAAGTTGCCATTAACGCGATGGGGAAGCTAAGGGAAAAGCAGGTTGGGATGAGAAAAATCAAGAGTCTGGTTCCCACAGGCTGTTGCCCACTCCAAAACCCTTACATCTGTTACAAAACCCAAGCAGTAGAGTTGAGAATCTAAATTTCATATGGAAATTCAAGGGATGCAGAATAGCCAGAATAATCTTGAAAAAAATACAAAGTGGGAAGGCTCACACTTCTCAATTTCAAAACTACTACAATGCTACAGTAATCAAGACAGTATGGTACTAGAATAAGGATAGACATATAGGTCAACGGAACAGAATTTAAAGGTCAGAAATAAACTCTCACATTTACAGTCAATTGATTTTCAGCAGAGGCACCAAGACCATTCAAAGGGGGGAAAATAGTCTTTTCAACAAATGGTGCTA
>NW_006365993.1:0-790 GCF_000327345.1 Myotis davidii
GATAGATAGATAGATAGATGATAGATAGATATCCTATTGGTTCTGTTTCTCTAAAGAACCATGACTAATACAATCTCATTGCTTTTTCTTCTAAGTGTCATATGAGTTTTCTTATTTTCAGGGTGTGACTATGGATAAGCCCTGTTCTCCACCTTCCACTACCACAATATTTCTGTGATTCAGCTCACAGTCTTCTAGGCCAAAGGCCCATGGAGTTCTTGGCACAAAGAAAAGACCTATTTCCCAGCGTGCCCAGAATGGGCTCTGCATACCACCTCAGCTCTCTCCCCTGGAGTTTCTCACTGCGCAGACAGGGATTCCCACTCATTTGGGTAAGTGAGTCACTTTTGTTCAGTGACTTTGGGTGCCTAAGGCCTAAGGTTGAAAATCTCAGTAGCCTGCTTTTCCAGATCTCGTAACGACCTTGTATTTCTTTTAAAATAGATCTAAACTAACCTAATGATATGTGTCAAAAGCCTTAAAAATGCATATATCTTTTGGCCTAGCAATTTGACTTCTAAGACTCTATTCTAGAAAATCATCAGAGATTTGGACAAAGATTAATTTATGAGGATGATAATTGTAGTATTGTTTATAATAAGGAACATAAGGAACATGAGAAGCGATTTAAACTATAGGCGATTGATTAAAGTGTTATACATAAATGTGATGGAATATTATGAAATATTTAAGAAATCAAGTTACAGGGCTTACAAAAATGCTTATGACATATTTAAGTAAAAAATGTAGCCCTCCCCTGGTGTGGCTCAGTTGGTTGAGCATTGTCCTA
>NW_006365994.1:0-791 GCF_000327345.1 Myotis davidii
AAAAAAAAACTAGTATAATAAACTTCCATGTGCCCATCATCTAACTTCTACAATTATCAACACTTCGCCAATCATGCTTCCTCTATCCCCCATAGCTTTTCTTGGAATATTCTAAAGCACAATGATCCATTTAACCTATAAATATTTTAGTATATGTAGCTAATGGAATAAAGCATATAAAGATATAGCTACTATGTTATTTTCACACCTAAATGTTTAATAGCAATTATTCATTTCTTTGAAATGCCCAGTTCACATTCAAATTTCCCTGATTATCTTCAAGTCCCACAGACTGCAAACAGGCAGTCTCTAAAGCAACTTTTACTTGTTAGCAATGTCCCACCACTCTCTTTCCTCTGCCATAGTTTCATTACTTATCCAGCAGCTCCCCCCACTCTCTGAATTTGACTGATGACTTAAAATTTTTTAGGTGAAAATATTTTGTGGGTGATGTCGTAGATTTGCTATTTCCTCATAGTAGAAATCATATAAGATCTATTTGTTCTACTCAGTGTTGCTAAAATTAACCAGAGGGATTGTCAAGACCTCCATTTCTCATACTTTTCAAAGGAAGCTTTAGGTGTGTACATAATGAACTGTACCTCCTCATTCAACAGGTTTTTCCAGAACACAAACTTCAGAGCCCGGTGCTCAGCACTCAAGGATAATTGAGAAACCTAGGAAGCCCAACATTGAGCATTTGCCTTTAAGAGATTTATACCCCCTATAAGAGAGGTAGGGAGACAAAGCTATGCATGAGACTGAGCAAGTAACATTGTAAGCCTTAGAAA
>NW_006365995.1:0-791 GCF_000327345.1 Myotis davidii
AGAGGATTTTGATTAATAGATACATGTTACTAAAATGACACTGCTTTATGTCTTGTGAATAAATCATACCAATCTGTACTAGCATTGATGATTCTATGACTTATTACTATGGGCATCCCAATTGCCTTTCTTTATGTTGCCTGACGGTGGATGGTAATTTGCTTTGCTCTCATAACCAAACAACCAGTTTATATGGGCCAGAATAATAGCAAAAACACACATTTATCTATATAGGTATCTGTTGCTACCTTCAATAATTTATTTTGAATTTCTCTAGTTCATCAATGTGGTTTAACAGAACTAGGCACTCTTTTCACATCAAGTTTTAAAATAAAATAGACTAATTTACTAGCTACGTATTACCAACAACATGATGAAAACAGCACCTATTGCCCAGGGCCCTCATTGCCCCACTGTCCTCACATCTGGCAGTTCTCATCGATCCAGGCATGTTGGCTCTCAGGATGGCTGTGGCCAACAATGGGTGTAATACTGATGACTCCTTCAGGGCCATAGCTCATTTGATTTGTTCTTTATTGCTCCTGACAGAGAGTGTCAGAGGACTGAGCTTAGATCTCAGCAGTGGGATAGATTTAAAACCACCTGTTGCAACCCGGCTCTATGACAACCTCTCACATAGAGCACCTCCCTTCATTTTAGATTTTGGAGCAGAGCCAGCTTCTGTACATTGCATTTTCTCCAATGTGTGAGTACCAGACTTGTAGGTGGCCACATAAAAGAGCAGTTAAATGCATGATTATAGAGCCAGACTGCCTGGGTTCACACCTTGA
>NW_006365996.1:0-791 GCF_000327345.1 Myotis davidii
TGTGCCAAAACAGTGGACTTGGTAGATGCAATAGGCAAAGACTAAAATATTTACTACCTGAGCCATTACAGAAAAGATTTGGTGACCCCTGTGTAAAATGTCCTAAATTCTGTTTATGATTCACAGAACAGCTGATCCAAGTGCATGCATATCAGCAATAACAGTATGCTGTGCTGAAAGATTCTGATATGAGTGAATATTCCATGCCGGGAAGGTTGCGGTGGTTTAAGTGGATTATTTTACGCAGCAGAGTTATTTGGGGAAAGGTTTAGGATGCAGATAATAACAATCAATTAATGGTGCACAAATGCCAACATAACACTGAAATGGTTTCCCTAGCAAAAAGTGAATGAAGGTGATTTGCACATTGCAGAACTATAATTCCTCAGTGAAAATTCAGTTGATACTTCACACAAATAAGGAAACAAAGGCTGGCTTTTCGAATAGGCTATGAAAGAATCTAACTACTAACCAGGTTTTATCCCATTGGTTATGTCTTTACCCTCTCAAAAGCATGGGCACTCCTATTGGTAAGTGAATTATTTTGTAGATTATCCATGTGCTTTGCCACTTTTCTGTTTGTTTATTTGCTTATTTTCTGCTAAATGTCTTATGTCCTATCATTTCACTGATCATTAACTGCAAATGGAGAATGAGGAGGCAGAATTTAAAGACTATGAAAATTAATTTATTCTTGCCATTATTTTCAGCTTCATTAAAACCGCAGAAAACAGGCTGAGAGTCTTCATTAAAAGTAGGTGTTCTTGCTACCTTTTGACTTTATTTTTTTT
>NW_006365997.1:0-791 GCF_000327345.1 Myotis davidii
TACCTGAAAAAGTTGATCCAGTTGGAGGAACATTCCATGGATATGGATTAACGTCAGCCTGAGTTATTACAACTTGTCTCTCTGGAACATCACCTCCACTAACGGCATCAGCATATTCAGTTGCCCTTTCTAACATTTCTGACCTGGTTATTAAAGATTCAGACAAAAAGTTACCTGTCATTAGGCCAGAGGTTTCAGGATTTTTAGTTAAGGAATTAGGAATAAGCCTGCCAGATGTTAATAAAGATGGGAATCTTCTAGATTTAACATTATCTTCTCCAGAATCACCACCTACATAACTACGTTCAGTGGAAAGAACAATGGAATCACTCATAGTGCTGGCTCCCTTATTCAGAGATGAGGAAAAGATTGAAGCTATGTTTTTTCTTCTTCACTATTTTTACTGATGAAGGAAAGATCATCAGTAATGACATTGAACTCAGCCAAAGGAATACTTTTCTGTGAATGGGGCATGCCTGCCAAGTTTGGTTTATGTTTAGTTGCATCTAATATGGCTAATATGGTGATTTTTGCTTCATCTGGGATAGCATTATTATAAAAAGCAGAGGAGACATCTTTCATATTGAATCGGTCTTCAAATTCTGTAGGACTGATGATCACAGCAGGATTAATGGGATCAGTTATGAATATCCTGCTCTTTCCCATTATTGTTATTAATTCTGAGTCTGAAATAAATGAGTACTGCATTCTTTTGCCTTTAGGGAGGATAATGACTGAATTTAGAGAATTATTTTCCATAACTGGTTTATCTAGAAACTTAGGGAAAAAAA
>NW_006365998.1:0-791 GCF_000327345.1 Myotis davidii
CCGTCACTTTTCTAGTTCAGTGGGTTCAGGTAGGGGGATTTGTTACGAAAAACGCTCAGCAGGCTGATTGTGCCATGCACTGTTAAACAGTTTGCTTTTCAGACAGATAAAACCTGGTAAAACTTGAGCTGTTCTCACCAGAGGTGCCTCTTGCGTGAGCTGCAAAGGGTGGGCCGACGGTCATCTTTCACCAGATTAGCGGGAAGAATATCCTTGGCTGGGCTCAATTGTTCAAAGATTTGTGCACCCTTTTTACAAGAACAGGGACAATTTGTGTTATGACAGTGGCTGACAAAATGTTTAATGAAAGCTGCAATTGGCAGTAACTAAATTCCCTGAGGTTTCTTTCCGCTCCTCTTTGCTACTGAAAGGTGCAGAAATGCTTTTGACAGGATCTGTCCTGCTGACAGATGACTTGTTTTGACAGGAGAATCTGAAACCTTCAACTTCAGGCACATTCAGATGTCCAGCTGGGTGAGGGTTGCTCATGTTTGTAGAAATAAGTGAGGTCTTTAGATTTGTGTGCATGGCAGCTGCCACCTGAAAGAAAGTCCTCATTAACGGGTTTTCACTGATTAACTCTTTGTTCTTGAGAACTAAGATGAGAATTCACATCCCTCTCTGTACAGTTCTTGGGCTGAATAAACGTAGTTCATTAATCACTGAAAACGGAGTGTCAGTAAGCATAGTAGTCAAAGGGTCAAAAAAACCTTTATTTAAAAATTGTTCTGAAGAAAGTAAGCCATTGTTGATAATATTATTCACAATATCCAAAAGATGGAAACAGCCCA
>NW_006365999.1:0-791 GCF_000327345.1 Myotis davidii
TATATATATGTATAATCTCAAGGGGTAGACCAATTGACCAGGCCAAGTCAGTATGTGTCTGCTATAGGGTGTGACCTTAAAACCTGGGTTCTAATAACCAGGGATTTCTCCACACCAACTCTCTAGACTGAAACAAGATGATGAATATTCTTATTAATGCAGAAAAGTGATCCAAAGATATTTGAGTAATTGCTTTTATCTTGCAAGAGAAGCACAGGGGTCATTTTTTAACATCCTTATCGTGTTCATCCATTGTTAGGATGACATTTCTTTATCTTTTTAGTGTTCGAATACTTGTGGTAGAAAGTTCAAGTGGTTTTCCAATCACAGGGTAACAGATCTTCAAATGTGGCTTTTCCTTTATCTTGTAAGTTTACCAAAGTTGGATTTTCTTGTCTTTCCCTTCTTGTTTGAAGGGTCTATTTAAGGAGTCCTATGGAAAATGAAACAAGTATCAGAGATCAAATGGCAAATATGTATAGAGTGCCTACTATGTGTAAAGTAGCATGTCTAGAAACCAGTGGAAGTCTTAGTGTGGTCAAAGAATAAAGGAGCTGAAGCTCAGTTTATTAGTCTATTCAGGTTGTCATAATAAAATATCAGAATCTGGGTGACTTCAATAATAAAAATGTATTTTACTTGTAGTTCTGGAGACTAAAAGGTCAAGATTAAGGTTTTGGTGGGACTTTCTTCCTGTATATAGTCACCTTCTTCCAGTGTCCTCACATGGCCTTTTCTCTGTACATACACACACATACAGAGAGAGAGAGAAAGAAAGAGAGAGAAAGAGA
>NW_006366000.1:0-791 GCF_000327345.1 Myotis davidii
AAACAGCAAGGATGGACCGGCTCCCGGCAACCACTTAGTGATATGTATCAAACATCTATTGTTAGCAGGACTCTGTAACATGAACCTCAAGCCTGATCGTTTCTTATGAGTTAATCTTATCTCCACAAATAGACTACAAACTCCTTAAAGGCAGTTTTGAAATACAACGTATTACCTGGCACAGTTCTAGTGCCTGACTGTTATTCAACGAATTTTACAAAATTATTCTTAACTTTACAAAGAGAGTCACTGGTTGATTTCCTTACAAAGAAAGTCCTTTCGGTGTCCTCAAAATATGGGTCAAAGTACACACAAATATGTTCTTGAGAACATACTTGTTATATAAAGACATGTATATATCACTATAGAATCACTAGATTTTTTGAAGGAACATTTTCTAAAAATAGGGACTAGCTTAATGTTGCAACCAGGAGTTATTACCTCTGGAAATCTTGACAAATTCTAGGTAAGGGAGGAGCAGGAAAACATTGCAGCCCTATGCATTCAACATTGACCCTTATATTTATTTGTAGGCTTGTTGGAAAGTTCTCAGACTGAAATTCAGGCAAAGAAGGACATGAACTTGTAGCAACAATTTTCTCTAGATCATTCTTTGGCCAAACTGCATGCCTTTCTGCTGTAGAAATTGTTCAGTGCTAGATGGACATCTGAGAACAAATTTCGTGTGCTCAGTGTTAAGACCGCTTGTCCTACCAACTCTTACTTTTCACATAATAAGAAAATCTTGAAGAAAAGAGAAAGAAAGAAAATCTTGAAAGATGATTTCATTT
>NW_006366001.1:0-790 GCF_000327345.1 Myotis davidii
ACCCCTTATTGCTTTGTCAGTTATTGCATTCTGTTTGCAATGTTTTCACACTGAATATTTGATAATCATTTTATAGCATGCTGCAGAATTGGAACAAAAACAAAATGAATCAGAAAATAAGAAGCTGTTGGGAGAAATCGTGAAATACAGTAATGTTATCCAAGTAAGTGTCGATTTACTTTCCCTTGAAAGAGGTGAATATTTTATGGATAATTTGCATTTGTTGGAATACCAAATAGCATTAAAATTTTGGGGTGCAGTAGTTTGTTCTTTGGTGGTACTTAAAGATGACATGACATTTCCAGTTGACATTCAGCACACTATTCCAGGTGTTTAGTAATAAGTCTGCTATGTACACATTAAGAAGTGAGCTTCTCTAGATGCATTCACAAGTTACTGCATCAAAAAGAAAAAGATGGGGAAACATGTAATAAAATAGCCCTTTAGTATTAATGGGGCTAAGTGTAACATATGAACCTTTATCTTTTCATTTTGTACAGAGAGGAAAGTTTCAAATTGTATTTTTAGATGGGGATTGTCCTTGACTTGTTATTAAGAGAGCTTCTATTTCAATTAGTGTGCACACTGATTTATCTCAGCTGCATTCCTTTCTTGTGTTTCACTAGATTTATTAGCTTTTTACTTGGTTATTTGTTACTATATGCCCCACCTTGTTCCAAAAAGAATGTAAGGCATTTTCAGAAATACCACATAATGCAATAAAATAGAAATAAATAAGGCAATTGGGTCAAAGGGAAAATAATAGTTGAACAAATTAGTGAAGTCAGGG
>NW_006366002.1:0-791 GCF_000327345.1 Myotis davidii
TGCATGCTTATTGTTTAGGATGATGAGAGTGTTGGCTCAAAACCCCCAGACCACCCATTGGGGCTACTACTAACAGTCTTTTATACAAAGTTAGGTACCTCTCTCCCACCATGTCTTGCTATTAACCTGGTTTCTTTGTGTGAGTCCGTTTCTCCCAATACATAGGCTCAATTTGCCGCTAAGGAAGAGTTCAGGCAGACCCCACCTCAGGAGATCATCAAGGCAGCTAGCACAGTGCTTACACATAGCAAACACTTACTTAACTTTATTATTAATAATTTTCCTAGTTGGCTCCCATAATGACTTAAAACAACAAAAAGCAGTGTGCCTTTTCTTGCCTCCAAATTCATAAAATGAGTGACAGAGAGATTACTTCCAAGACATAAGGGCCCCTTCTTGGTAGTGATCGAGGGACTCATCACACCTTTACCTCTGTGCTTGTGGCAAACAGTATGAACTCAATACAGTTCTCCCTTACCACTTTACCTCTCTGGACCTCAGCTCTAACAGTTGATGATCCATGATTTTATCACTTAAATAATATTATTCCCTGATCTTCTATTTCCATGTTGCTTTGACTTTTAATCACCCCGAAAATGGCACCATTACTATCTTAGTTTTGAGGAGCCTGCTCTCTGACACCCACCCTATCTTCCCAGCTCACCCACCTTAGTAGGATCACCCTACTAATCATTGCCTCACCACATTTCCATTATCCATGACTCTCCTGTTTTCCATATCTATGATAATAAAAGTACAATATGCTAATTAGGCCAGACATCCTTCCAGAT
>NW_006366003.1:0-791 GCF_000327345.1 Myotis davidii
CCCCCCACTAAGTGCAGGTGGGGCCTGCATTATCGTGGCACCCCAGAAAGCCCCCGAATTTCCCACATGCCCTTGGGGCAGCAATGCCCTGTTGAGACTGCTCTGCTCCAAGGCCTGGCCCCCCAGCCACCCCGAATGAGATCCCCTGAGAGAACCTCACGTCCTGACCCCAGGGGTCCAGCCCTAATGCCTCTTTCTCCCCAGGAAACCCTGGAGGACCTGGACAAGAACAAAGATGGCTACATCCAAGTGGACGAGTATATCGGTGAGTGGGACCCGAGACTCTCCCTGAGGACACTTGTGCCCTCCTAGCCCGGGGGGCACCCCAATGCATTATCTCCCGTAAGAGAACAGAGGCAGGGGCGCTGCTTGAGTTCACTCCGCCGCCAAACATTTGTTGAGCGCCTACTATGTGCCAGTCCCCGCCCCCAGCACATCTTTATCAAGTGCCTACTCTGGGCGAGGCCCGGGAAACATTTATGGAATACCCTCTGTATGCCAGACCAAGGCACACATTACCAAGCACCTACTGTGTGGGCCAGGACCAGGGCACACTGAGTGTGCGTGGCTGAGGATGCAGCAGAGACTGTCACACAGTAGGTGCCTTCCTGGGAGGGTCCGGAGTTTCTACAGGAACTGGGGCTCTGGCTGCGTTTGCTTGGGGTAGGACCTGCCTCCGTCCTTGCTGTCCGGGGGCAAAGAAATTAGTTAAGGCGAAAGCTATTAAGTATGGAATTGTTAAGTTTTTCTGTTGTTGCTAATCCTCACCCGACGGTATTTTCCCATTGATT
>NW_006366004.1:0-791 GCF_000327345.1 Myotis davidii
CACAAATTCCTTTCAAAACATTTGATTAAGTGCATTATTTTATTTAAAAGAAAATTGTTATTTTTTGCATATGATGCATTTGTCAGCTATGATTATAGCACAAATCAATCATTCCAAGTGTAAATAAAGCTCACAGATATCTACAGAGATAACTGAGGAAAACTTTTTTTTACTTTATAAAAGATGTGTATAGTGAGATTTAGGCAAAGATTTCAGTAGGTGTGTCTAAATTGTAGAATAATATGTTTCCTTAATGTCTCATAAAATTCTTCCATTTACATATGTTGTAACCACTAATTTCCTACAAAACTTTCCTGAGAGATCTACCACTCTTTAGGTTGAATAAAAAGTATATAAATTTTGGAGATTTTGTTTTATTTCTAAAACCATCACTTAAATTTCACATCTCTACCAGTAGTTCAGGGTTTATGTGGACCCAAGTTTATGGGCAGCCCTGTACTTACATTATCTATGCGATAACGTATTCTGTTTGGGCCAACAGGAGCTATCTGGTGTCAAGCATATATTGCATTGTTGTGATTTAGTAAGTGTCCCCATATATTGGAAGCCAGTGCAAAGAGAATGGAGAATCCAAAAATCTTTTCTTTGAATCCTTTTAACAGTTGAAGTGTTTTCTGAATTAGTCTGAATTGTAGTAGTTGCTGAAGCACAGAAACTTCTTCAGAGGCATGAAAAGAAGACTCTACCCAGCAAAGCTGCCATTTAGAATCAAAGGACATATAAAAAACTTCTCAGACAAGAAAAAGCGAAAGGAGGTCATCACCACCAAA
>NW_006366005.1:0-790 GCF_000327345.1 Myotis davidii
AACCCTGAGGCTAGTAAATCATAATCTCTGGGAGTGTGGAGTGGGATTGGAATGTCTTAAACTCCCAGAGATGTTAACATGCAGCAGCTGGGACTCATATGGCAAAGGTTCTCACCATGGCTACACACTGGTACCACCTGGGAGCTTTGTAAAACCTCCCTGCCAGGCCACACGCCGTGGGAATTAAATCACTAGGGGTGTGTGCCAAGCAGTGGTGTGTGGAAGTCTGGTGAGAGTCAACTGTTCATTTTTCAGGAATTCTGTGAAACCACTGTTACACGGTTGGCGACTTGAAATTGGCCAGGGTGAGAGAAATTGCCAAACACTGCAGATCAGCAATTCCACTCCCCAGCTGGAGAGCTAGTTGTCAGGCATCTGGCAACTTGACACCACTGGTTCCAACAATGTTCCTTCTGGTGAATGAAAAATAAAGAATTTCCGCTGGGCGATTACGGGAGGCTTTGTCAACAGGATGTAAACTTGGGAATGGGAGGAGAAGCATTCCAGAGGGAAGTAGCTGATGGACAAGGCTTGGAGGTGAGTGAATGAAGCAAGTGCCGGGAAAGCGGTGTGTTGTGGACTAAAGGGCGTGATGCACACTCATGCTGGGAAGGCAGGCTGGTAGCCAACCCGGAGGGTTCATCTCACTTTAGTCTCTGAGTAATTGGGGCACAGAGACCAAAATAAACTCTGAGAAGTCCTGGCCCCCTCCAATGAGAGTTCTGATGTCTATCCAGACTCTCAGAAGGGGGTCCTGGGAATCTGGTTGAGGCAAGGTAGTTTATGCAGA
>NW_006366006.1:0-791 GCF_000327345.1 Myotis davidii
CCTCAAGTGAGGATTAACAACAACAACAAAATTGAGGTCTACCCTGTGCCACTGTCTATGATCAGATTATATATTTTTAACATAAGCAATTGTCACATTTGAATGGAAATCTGAGAAGGACTTGGCATTTTCTGAAAGTCTACATCAAACAATATTATGTAGAAATTGCAGAAATTCTATTTTAGAGTTTTTTGAAACTTTTCACTTACATTTTAGCTTTTGAAATATTTTGATTCATTTTCCTATAAAAATGTAGAACAAAACAAAAATTCCCAAATTATCAAATATGCACAAATCCTCAGCATGGCTTTCTGTGGGTCTTCACTAACGCAGATGTGTCTGCACGTTTCCCTGTCACTCTATATCTCAACTCAGTCCACAAAGACAAAGCTACAAAGCTGCTGTGCACTCTTTCTAAATTTGGAATAACATTTCTATGGAAAGAATAGCTTGGTGACATAAAAATACCGGCGACTCTAAAGAGAGGCAATCTCTCAGCGGCTCAAAACACCTATTTTCTTGGTAGTTTTATGTCATTACTAACAAAGAACACACCCGGGATAGCATCTTCTCCCCAATGACTCTCCCTAATTTTAAATCTAGAGATTTAAAATCTGGATCAGTTATCACAAGAGCTAGCAAGCATTTGCATACCTAACCACATGTCAGTGGCAAAGCATTTCTTGAGAAGCAATGACAAATGAATGTGGGTGGATGTACATTAAGACCGGTGCGTTTGATGGCCACTCCTAGATATCATTAGCTGTGCTACACACTCACTCTTACTTAGA
>NW_006366007.1:0-791 GCF_000327345.1 Myotis davidii
GTAAATTGCTCTGCCAGTTTGTTCAGCTGTCTGTCTCCATTTCCCCATTCCACTTGCTGCCCTCAGTACTTCATTTCCTAGCTGCTTCTTACGCTGCCTCAGTGGAATGTGGTAGAGCGGGAGCGCGTTGGGTGGCTTTCTCTTCATTTTTCTGAAAATTTGCTTTACATTGTCAATCTCTTTGCTGATTGTAATATTAATAATGATAATTTTAAAGCAACTACTCATATTAAGTGAGGTAGAAATGATGGAATTGCTGTGACAGACAGCATTACACAACAGAGAAAGGAAAGAATGTGTTTGGCACCTTTCTTCTCTTGCCCTATTTGATGGTAAATGACATGTGCAGCAATATCAGTGTATTTATATTATGGCTATATTATTCTGACATTCTCCAAAGTGAAGCAAGAGGATGTAGATTAATGTAAATAATACCACTCCAAGAATATCCCGTAGGGACTCAGTAGTCCAAACATACCAAGAGACTCCCAGGTCATTGATGGTTCTGCAGGACCCATGTAGTTGTCTCACCTTCCTCCACCCTATCCTCAACCTGACCTAATGGTCCACATTTGTGTCTCTGGCTTACTATACCCCATTATGTAGGGCAGCTCTGGATATATGTACCTCATTATCATATGGGGTCCACCATTTTCAAGGACAAAGTGTAACCGAGGAAGAAAAGGAGACAGCTCCGTGTGCCCTGTGTGATAATTTCAGGGAACTATTCATCTCTGATAACAAGAAGTAATTTCTGTTTAGGAAGCAATCTCTGAGGTTTCTTTTTTTTT
>NW_006366008.1:0-791 GCF_000327345.1 Myotis davidii
AAAGACTATTACAACTCTGTAAGAAATGAAAAAGATGCAGGATTCAGTTAAGGTTAATCATAGACCTTGGCTTACATTTTAATCCAGCATTTGTTTGGTAAGATTTAAAACTCTTCAATCAAAAATACCTCCAAATGTCACTAGTTCTAAGGGAAGGATTTAGTCATTGCATAAATTGTTTTTTTAATCTACACTGATAATCTAAAATTGGTACTACGGACAGTGTGTATGAATTGTGTCTGGCATGCGTAGTCCTAAAGACCACGGTCACTTTTTCCCTTCTCCTAATATTCCCTAAATAGGCTACATTTATTGGCCAAATGCATATGAAATGTCTGGCTTCCATATGAAAAAAATCTGTTTTATTTCTGGCATTTGTAATACACTGACATGTAATCATAAGATCTTTGATGACAAAGACATAATTAGCAGCTATTGTTTTTCTTAGCACTCTAACTTTTTCAGCCCTGAAATTAAGCCAATATATGAATTGCAATTTAACGAAGAAGCAACAAAATACTATAAACTCCAATAAGTATTAAAATTTAAGTTTAAAAGCTAAAAATTGCTAATGAAATATTCTTTGAAAAATGAAAATATACATGTTCTTTACAATTTTACCTACAAATTCAAATGAGCAGGAAATGTAAGTGCATTTTTCCGATTCAAATTTATTTTAATTTCCAGAACTTAGTCTCGTGGTAGAAGAAATGATATCAGTCAGCTTCCATCTCCACTTCCTTCTGCTGCTGGCTACATTGACATGCATCTCTCAGATGATTAGTGACTTT
>NW_006366009.1:0-791 GCF_000327345.1 Myotis davidii
AAAAAAAATTGCAATCATTTAACTATTTTAATTTTTGATACATTAAAAACCATGTGATTAAGCTTTCCTCACTAGGAACTGAAACTGCAGGTCCAACCTTGATGTTGAATTCTCCACATTCCAAAACTATGAGCAGTATATGTCTACTGTTTCCGCTACCCATTCTATATCTATTTTGTTACATCAGCCAAGCAAACTGATATAGTTCATAAATGTAACATTCATTTCCATTTTCACTTCCTTGAATGGTTTTATATTCATATAGTCTCAGCCAGTATTAAATCAATAATAACTTCAATGTCTTTAAGAGCTTCATTTTCGAAGTAGTTTGCAAGAATATGTTGACTACAAAGAATCTGCTTTTTTGCTTTATATAATGCCTTCATGGATCTTTTTGTATGCTCTAACATGTCTATGAAACTTCCACTACGAGTAGTGTTCTGACATTTGTGATCTAATTCTAAAATGTTATCTTTTTCCCACATGTGAATAAATAAATTTGGACGTGGTTTAAGCATGCTCTTATTATTTAAAAGAAGTTATTGAAAGAAATTGTCACCAATGAATAACATATTTATAAACACCAATCAGAAATAAATACCTAGTACTATAGAAACACTAAATTTTATTTCAAGATCAATAATTCTATTTTTATTAAATGTGAGAAACAAATTTCTACAAAAGACAATAGCAAACCACGTTGCAGTCTATGCTTCTAGAGAGAGGCCACATGCTTCCATGGAGATATGTCAAGGCTAATGGACTTATTCAAAGGTTAAATTTCAGGGCCC
>NW_006366010.1:0-791 GCF_000327345.1 Myotis davidii
AAAAAAAAAAAAACTTGCTTTGTTCTCATCTGGATTCATGTTCTGAAATTTTTCCTAGAATAAATCAAGAATCTGGAGGTCACCTGACCCGTAAAAGGTGACCTAGGACTTTCCTAGGCAGGGTCAGCTCCCAGCACGGAAATGGTCTGAGAACAGTACCGTCACCAAAGTTGATAGAATGCTTAGACCAATCCATAGGCTCTATGCCCTGATCAGGGTCCAAAGGAAAACTCCCCTCTACCAAAGTTAAACAGAAAATGCCAACACATGATCTCTTTATAAAAGTCTGCAAATCAAGAGAAAGATGATTTTTTTCTTTAAAAAAATCAGAGGATGGGCTCCATAGAAGGAAGCAGAGTTTTTCATCCCCTGTGCCCAGACTGAGCACTTTACCTTGAAGGCTCTCAACCACCTTCTCCATCACTAGTTTAGTTCTTCTTATTCAGGTTTTAGTAAATATTACCTTATCAAGGAGTCCTTTTCTTACCTTCAATTTAAATAGACCACCTATTACATGCTCTTGGAGTGCCCATTGTTTTTTCTCAGTATAACTACTTGTGTAATTATTTTGTTTAATGTCTGTGACTAATAAAGATGCTACTAAGCATGAAATAGTTGCTCAGCAAATAATTGTTGAATGAATGCTAGAATCCCTATTCAAAAAGAAAGTCATGACTCAATCTCTATAAAAGAAAAACAGAAAGCAGTGACAATAACAACCATAAAAAATAAAGATGGGTAGACCTTCGGGTCAAGACACAAAAGGTGAGTGAGGAGATAGTGAAGGATTT
>NW_006366011.1:0-791 GCF_000327345.1 Myotis davidii
TTTGCCCATTTTTAAATTGGGTTGTTTGTTTTTATGGTGAATAGGAAGAAAGACTATCCTAAAAAGAATAATATTTCTTTCTCTAATTTTTTCATTTTTCATTAAGAATCTTTGGTTGATTTTGGATCCTTACAAACATGGCCTTATTTCATAAGCATTATCTTTCCAGGAATCTCTATGGTATATTGATTTTCTAGAACCCCCTGATTAACTGTAAAATGATGTGTACATATGTAAACATACACATATATAAATACATACACACAAATAAACACTACTTTATGTTGTACAATTTGTCTCATATTTCTTTACATTTTTTTTGTTACTTTTGCATCTGGCCAGTTTAATACATTTGATGTGGATAGAAAAATAAATTCTATAGATTAAGGCAACTGAATGACAATTATTGAACTGTCATAAAAATATTAAAATGTGGTGTACTGACATGTATAAAGTGTGGTAGATAGAACCATGCTCCCCCCACATACATACACCACTTTCCTAGAAAGTTCTTAACATCCTAATTCCCAGGACCTGTGAATATGATGGATTAAATGGCAAAAGAAAATGAAGTTGCCAGTGGAATTAAGGTACTAGCCTGCTGATCTTATTACAGGGAGAGTATTCTAGCTTCTCCAGGTGAACCCAATAAAATCACAAGGGTCTTTAAACGTGGAAGAGGGAATTGGAAGAGTGTTACAGTCAAAGAGAAATTAGAAATCCAGAAGGACAGTGGAGAGATGCAACATGCTGGTGCTGAAGATGGAGGAAGGAGCCATGAGCCAAGGAAT
>NW_006366012.1:0-791 GCF_000327345.1 Myotis davidii
TCCGAAAGGTTGGCGACCACTGCTCTAGAGAATTCCCATCTCGGACCAATCCAGCAGTTAAGAGGGCAGGACTGACACTTCTCAAGAATGTACCATTTACTATCAGGACTCTTGGCTTTTCTTTCTTCTTGAAACCGAGGGTCCTTATGACTTGGATAAAATGTAGTTTTAAACCCTAGCACTAGAAATCCTATCTCTTTCTTCTCTGTACCCCTCAGAGACCGAGCCTCCCTCCCCCATAATCAGCAACCCCTGACACAGCAGAAGACAGCAGCCCAGACCTGACTAATGATCACAAGGCCCGACCCTCTGGCAGGCTCAAGATAACATCCTGCTGGGCCTCAGCTATGTTTCAGCTCCCCTGGCATCTTTCCCGGCAGACCAGACCGAGGCACTCTGCTGCAGACCTCAGAACTGTCCTCAAGACCTGAAGGAATGATCTGTTATCCTTACCTCCCCTTGGAACGACCAGCCCCCAGCAGGATCCCCCACCCACTAACCTGCGATGTCTGGTGATTCTGCCCTACATAATCTGAACCTACAGGCCTTCGGCAGTCTGGGCTCAAGCATTAGCTTCCCATCTGGCCAATTCAGTATTAAACTATTTTTCTTTCTATCCTGAGAACTCCTGCTCATGCATTTCTTTGGACCAGTGTATGCAGGCCGACGGACCCAGAAACATTGGGGTCCCGGTAACACACTCTTGGGTATTGCCTAGCTGTGCTCCCGGTCTGCCGATCCTAAAACCCTTAAATCAACCTTTATCATTTATTTCTAGCCAAAGCCTCCAG
>NW_006366013.1:0-791 GCF_000327345.1 Myotis davidii
AAAAAAAAAAAAGGGAAAATTCTTTTAAAAATATAATGTTTGTAAAGCAATCCCTTATCGTTTATAAAGCAGTTCAAACGTATGTGTACAGCTTTTTGGCCTCTTAACTCTGAGAGAGGGATTGAACTGATACTTTTAAGATTTCTCTTTGTGTATCGAAGGGGGAACAGACATTCAATTATTTGCTTGAAGTCTCAGAGTGGGCAGAGACATTCTGGACTGAAGTCCAGCCTGTCTGACCCCAAGGCCAATTCTCTCTCTACTCACACTATACTCTACATAAAATGACTTTGGAGCCTATGATAGTGATGCTTTTTATACGGTTTCTTACTGGAAAATTCTTACAGTAAGTGTTAAATTGTTGGGAAATATCCATCAAGCCTTTCACTAAAATGTTAGCAGGTAGTCAGTATGGCTTCTAAGATGGTGGAACGACTCTCCCAACTCAAGTCCTGGTTCTTCCTTCCAAATTAGAGAAGAAAATGAAAATATAAGAAGAGATTAGGAGGGAGGAAGAAGTATTTACTTATTTTTCACCAAACTATATAGTTTTAATTCTACTAAAACGAATACAATTTAATGGGCCTGTGCTTTATTTGTGGTGCTATATGTAAGTATGAATTTATATTAAACTTCATAAGAAAAATCTCACCCCACTGACTCCTCAGCTTATTTTCGATAAGTGACTTCAGTTCTTATTGACAGTTGTGCTATCCTTCCAGATTTATATTATTTAATCTTTTGTTTTATTTCATTTGCTTTACATCATGTTTTTACCATTAGAAAAATAA
>NW_006366014.1:0-791 GCF_000327345.1 Myotis davidii
CTTCCTCTTATATTTTTCTCTTCAGTACATACTTTTGTCAAGTTCAGTATAGAACAAGTCATGACTTTTTACTTATTTTCTATCCACAAACAACAAAAACCCTCAAAATTTTTCTGTAGATCTAGAATCCAGAATTCCTAAATAGTTTGCATAATATAAGATACGTATAAATTTTGGGTTATCCTATTCTTATGAACTAATGATGAAAGATGAATTGTTTTGCTCAAAAAGGAAGTGTGAATTTTGAAAACTTTTGCTGACTCTCAAGAGGATAAACAAGTGGTAAAAGATGGAAAGGTTTTTGTGATATGTGCTAACTGGAAAACTCTTAAGATTCACTTAGTAAGTCATAGGAAATAATTGAAGAGAATTTCATTCACACTAAATGGAACTCTATTATCATACAAAGTAATTTGAAACAAGATTATTTTTCTTGCTAACAAGGTGGAGCAACAGTCTGTTTAGCTTCTTCTGTGACTTGACCTTTTTCCTCTGGTGACAAAGATTCTAAAACAAGAAACCTCTCAATCAGTTAAAAAACCTATCCCAACATATTATCATACTACACTATACTGTAGATCATGGGTTAGCAAACTTGTTCTGTAAAGAATTAGACAGTAAAAATTTTAGGCTTTGCAAACTAGTTTTTGAAGCAACTCCTTAACTCTGTCACTGTTGCACAAAAGCAGCCATAAACAACAGATAAATTAATGAGTATGGCTGTATTTCATACTCATTCATTATTTATGAGCATTGAACATATTAATTTTCATGTGTCTTGAAATATTCTT
>NW_006366015.1:0-791 GCF_000327345.1 Myotis davidii
GGTGAAATGTGCAACTTTTGACATATCATTGCATTGCACTGTTTCATCTGGACAAAAGGTAAAACCCAGACCTGGTAGTACTGTATCTTGGACTGTGCAGATCAGACAGTACCTTGCAGATGGCAGATCTATAAGAGATCTTGGTTCTTGAATAACATTCTAGATCCGAGCCAACATAGCCTTAGATATATGTGAAAAGTAGGCACACATCTATCTTATTTTAGTCGCTGAATGTCCAGGTCTCATTACTATGCAGATAATGATATATAGTCTAAATGCTAACTTATACAGTAAGCGGGAAATCAAGAGAGAGACAGAGGGATACAACCCAAAGTTAAGCAGTAGATCAGAATTCAGATCTTAGAACCTCAGAGAAGTAGGTGGAAAATAAATGGAAGAACTTGAGAGGGAAATTAATTGAAAACATCTATGAGAACTATAGACTGGGAGACACACACTACTTATGGACACAAATTACCCAGTTTGAGTACATCTAAGAATAGGAAATAAGGAACTTCAGAAGGCCTATTCCTTTTCTAGTTAGCTCAGAGAAATTATGGTGGAAATAAGGTTAACAAAGAGTAATGAGAAATAGTATCTTCTTAAATAGGTAAATAAGTAAATAGATGAGAAGCAGCTGGGCTAAATGAACAAGGTATAGTGAACAGAATTGATGAACATGTAAATATGAAAAATTCTTTACAAATTCACTCATTCATGGGCCCATTTATTTAAAGAGCTTTTTAAAGGGTTGATTAAGCAGTAAGGCTTCAGCTTATTGCTTAATTCAG
>NW_006366016.1:0-791 GCF_000327345.1 Myotis davidii
TGTGGGCTATAAAAGGCAGATTTGTTTCTGGGCAGAAGCAGTGAGCTGCCTAAATTGGAGAATGTATCTGGAGACTGGATGGGTGGGCAAATGCAGACAGTGTGTGGAAGGTGTTGCATGCCAAGAAGAATTGAGTGTCGATGTGCTAGGACCCAAGAAGATGTTAAAGATTTTATTAAAAGGCCAGGACATGACTCCATTCAAAGAACATTCACTGGGGCAGATTTCGCACTAAGCAGGTAAATCAAACTGTAGGATTCCCTGAGTAAGCCCTTGTTCTCAAAGAGCTGACCATCTTTTGGGAGAAACAGCCCATAGGATGCGAACAAAGCACAGAAATCCAGAGCTGGGACAGGAGCGTGTTAATGAAGGATTTGGGAGAACTTCCTAAGGCTGGGGCATTTGAACCAGGCCTTGGAGATGCGTGGGTAGGGAGTCTGGAAGACAGTGGCCACTTCTGGGCTTTGGGGAGGTGGTTTTTAGAGAGGTTTGTCAAGTACAAGCTGGGCCACTGAGCAGCCTCTAACGTATTTCGGGGGGAGAGATGCACTTAAAGCCAAAATCCACCTGCACAGGCAGCAGTAGCAGCCATGAAAAAGACTTAGGAGGACTTAGCAGTCAGCAAATTCTGTGTAAGAAGGAGCTGCTTAACCATCATAGGAGCTAAAGTAATCTGCAGCCACCTTAAAAGATGGTCAGTGTTGCACATCCAGCTCTCAGATGATCTCCCAATAATTTTGTCAGTTTTGGGGGGCCACACTCTAGACCAAGCATGTCAAACTCGCGGCCCA
>NW_006366017.1:0-791 GCF_000327345.1 Myotis davidii
TCCTCTCGGTAAAGAAATAAATGGCATATATTTTTTAAAAAATAAAAGAGATTACTTCCTGCCCTGAGAGTAAGTCCCTGGATGGCCTCATCACAAATAGGAATTTTGTTCCGTGAGGTTTACATGGCGACCTCCTTAATGCATGTCCATAGCTGGTCGTCTCACATTGGGCTAAAGAGCTGTCTGCTAATATCCAGTTAGCAAAGTCCTACTTTTTGCTTCTGTTTATCTTTCTATTTCAAGATTAAGAAATAATTGATGGGTTCTGTTGTACACATAAATGTCTTTGTTCTTTCCTTTCATCGTACATTGTAAGATAGTGTAAACAAGAGAGCCAGCGCCAAAGGAAAATTTCATGTGCCAATGATGTGATGTATAAAGGAAATTCTATCTCTCCAGGAAGTAGAACACCTAGATTTATGTCCCTACGCTGTTCCTTTGTTTGTGTGACTGTAGCCTATTTCCTGTGTTCTCCCCATAAAATGGCAATAACACCCATTCTACCTAACTCAGAATCACGCATGTGATTATAAAGCACTGCTCTAGACCTTAGCAATATGTGACCACACAGAACCACAGGGCATGAAATAAATGCTCTTCCTTCACCCTGAATAAATGGAATAAAACAAATAAGTGGAATGTAATCCTAGGTGATATTCAAGGCTTCTATGTAACATGCCGCCATGAGTTGTCATTCTTTTAGACTGTATGGTGCCTTCGATTTCCTTGGCAACATTTCATAGCATCAAACAGAAATGTTCCGTCTAGAACAGCGGTTCTCAACCTGTGGG
>NW_006366018.1:0-791 GCF_000327345.1 Myotis davidii
TACAGAGGAGCTACCCGAATTCATACAGGGCTAGATATTTCACACCTCCAGACACCCATACCTCAGTCTCTTTCATTGTGGAAAATCATTGGGTACTACAAAAAGCCAACTGGAGATGTAATATAAATGCAAATGTCTACCTATTTGAAGAGACTAAAAAGCTTCCTAAAACTTGGGCGCATCTAGTTACACTTCAAGAATATATGGTTCAGTAAAGTGAAGCCAGTGCATCTTGTGCCCATATTTGTATTTTGCTAACTACAGATTCTTTCCCCTCATAATGATTAAGGTAAGCCTTCACCCGGTATGTCTATAATTCAAAATTGATAGCCTATTTTCTAACATTATATTCAGTCGTTAACCTAATAACATTTATATTCAGTTGTTAATAACCTGATACCAAAGACTTGACAAGTAAAAAAAATGTGTTTCCTACCCTCCAGGAGCATGCAGTCTGGTGAGAAAGAAAAACATCAATAAAATAATCAGACCCATAAGCGTTAGACTGCAAATGAGATAAGAACTATAAAGATACATGCTGCTATGACCACCTGTAACAGGGAAATCTGACAGCATTAGAGAGGCTTCCTGAGGGCAGGGATGATAGCTCAGAAAGAGCAGGAATTACTATGTAAAGAAGAGAGGGAAGCATCTAGTATGCAGAGGGGACAGCAAGTGTAAGGGTAGATATGAAAGAATGTGGTAAGATGGAGAGAAAAAGCAGGCCATTGTGACGAGAGAAATAAGAGATACAGGAAAATATGCTAGAATGGCAGGTGGGAGTCAGGTTT
>NW_006366019.1:0-791 GCF_000327345.1 Myotis davidii
TTTTTTTTTGTAGAATCTTTAAGACTTTCTGTGTGAGCAAGCTTTTTCTCTGTGAAGAAGACGGATTTATTCCTTCTCTCCCAGTGGTATTGCTGTATTTCACTGCCTAAAGCCCTTATACAGTATCTATAAGAATTGGAGTGGGCAGCTTTGCATAGCTCCTGATTTTAGAGAACAATCAGTGTTTTACCACCGAGAATAGTGTCAGCTGTAGGTTTTGTGTGGATGCCCTCTATCAAATTAAGGAAATTATTTTCTTGGTGTGCTGAGAACTTTTTGTAATACTGGTTGTGAATTTTGTCAAGGTCTTTCACTGTATCTATTGAGCTGAAATGCGTTTTCCCCTTTATTCTGTTAATGTGTTGAATTACATTATTGATTTTCACTTATTGAACTAATTTTGCATTCCTGAACTAATTCCTAGTTGATCACAGTGCATTTTCCTTTTCTACGGCTCTGTACCTGATTTTCTAACACTTTGCTAAGGATTTTTGTGTCTGTGTTTACGAGGACCATTGGTCTGTCATTCTCTTGTAATGCCTTGGTCAGATTTTGGAGTCAGGACTGTGCTGGCATCATACAGTAAGCTGGGAAAAACCCTCTTGTCTGTTTTCTAAAAGGGGTTTTATAAGATTGGAATATTTTCTTCCTTAAATGTCTGGCAAATTAACCAATGCAAGTCTCTGCCTCTGGAGCTGTTATTGCGGTTGGATTTTTAATTCTGAATTTGATGACTTTTATAGATAGAATGCTATTTTGACTCATTCTGAGTAGTTTTGAGAACTTTTTTT
>NW_006366020.1:0-791 GCF_000327345.1 Myotis davidii
CAATCATCTCTCATTTGCCAGTTTTAATGGTTCTGGTCAAACTAATATCTTGGACCAAATTTTCCTGGGTTCTACCTTTGTATTGCATGGCTTAAGTGCCTATGTGATATACAGTATTCTCTCCCAGGAAGGCATTTATCAAGATCTTTTAAACTATATTTTTCTTTTATTTGAACTTTCCTGTTTAACCTCCATCAGTTTCTATTATATTTGCAAAAATAGAAGTCACTTGGTAAAATCGATGAAGAGATGTGGTTGATAATATATATCCCAAGAAATTTATAACTATGGTACTATGTCTTAGTGCATGTCTCTAGTTTTTTGTAGACAAAGGTCCCACAGCTTCAAAAAATACTCAAGATGTTTGATGATCTTCAAAACGTGTCAACAATATGTCTTAGGTCTTATATGTTATGCCAACATGGGTATTTCAGCCTGCAGGATAATTACATATTTTGTTGAAAATTAATTAGTTGGCATTTAGTAGCGAATATTAGTTTAATAAATAATAAACTCAACATGAGTCTGTCCTTGATACTGTAGCTAAACTTTCCGTTTGTCTACACAAAACAAATTAATAAGTTTGAAAGACTGAGTACAAAGACTTCTTGCTAAACTCACGGAAGTAATTCCACTGGGACTAAACAACACTGGTATCAGCATATATCCTTTGCCATCATCTTTGTTGAACAAGAATTTCGTTGTTGTTCAAGAATTTCTATAGTCTACCTCAGTGATTTTTAACCTTTTTTATCTCCTAGCACAGATAAACTAATTACTAAAATTATGTG
>NW_006366021.1:0-791 GCF_000327345.1 Myotis davidii
AATTAAAAACAGGTGTTCAAACAAAACTTGTACAAAAATGTTCACAGCAGGACTACTCACAATCACCAAGAGGTGGAAACCACTCGAATGCCTATCAACTGATGAATGGGTAAGCAAAATTGGGTTTATACGAATGAGGGGATTTATTCAGCCATCAAAAGTAATGAAGTATTGGCATACTTCATTTTATGGCATTTTGCTTTATTGCACTTCACAGATGTGGTGTGTTTTGTAATAAATTGAAGGCAAAACCCTCTATCAGCACAAAGATTACAACTAGCTTTACTGCAATAGTAGCTTTATTGCCATGGTCTGGAACTAAACCCATAACGTCTCCGAGGTATGCCTGTCCAAGGTAGACAGGCTACGTGAATTAATCTTGAAAATATTATGCTGAAAGAAGCCACACCGTGGATGATTCATTTGCATGCAACTCACATTTGCCTGCTGAGCAGAGGTCAATCCAGAGAGACAGAAAGCAGATTAGTGGTCGCCAAGGGCACAAGGAAGGGGAGGCTAGAGAGTGGCTCCTTACTGGGTATAACATTTCCTTTCGGGGTGATGAAAATGTTCTGGAACTAAATAGCGGTGGTGGTCACATAATACTGTGACTGTGCTGAATGCCACTGAGCTGCATGTTTCAAATTTGTTAAATGATAAATTTTATGTTGTGTCTTTTACCAGAACCAATTTTTTTTTTAACTCTGTGCCTCAGTTTCCTCACTTGCAAAATGGAGATATGATTGTTGTGAGAGTTTTTAAAAACAAAAATAGGAGCTCAGCCTGCATGG
>NW_006366022.1:0-791 GCF_000327345.1 Myotis davidii
AAAAAGTGACACAGGAAAATAAATAAGAACAGGTTGTTACTAATATTCCTACTTTTGATTTCACATGTAAAAGGGTCAGAAAATATAAATCTTTCTAAGTGAACTATTTTTAAGGGAAAATGGATTAAAGAACATTGTGATTCGGATACAGTATTTCTACACAATTATTACTGAGTTCTCTAAACCTGCAATGGATCTAAATGAGTTACTAGGAAAGTAGTGATCACAAATAATGATTACTCACTGAGAAACTAAGTACAGGATTCACTTTAATTTCTGTTACAGGTAAAGAGGAGTTTTGAAAAGACAGTTCTTAAAGCAACTCAGGTTCTATTTAAAATTGTTTTGTTTTGTTTTTAAATGAAGAAGTTAAATGTCTTATTATTGAACTTTGTTTCCTGAAAGGCTGCTACTTCACTGTATAAAACAGCACCAGCAACCTCAGTATACTGCAAAATTAAGATAGTATTGATCGTCATCTGACACTGTAACAACTACAAAAACTTTTCTCCACTGCTAGTTATTTCCAATCATTAAGTATTTTGACCCAAATCTAGAGACTAATGTAAATACGTTACAACAGTATATAAAGGCTTATGATAATGTTATCCTTGAAATACATAATTTTTATAACTAGGTTTTAACACAGATAATTTCAGGAATTATGAATATTGTAATTGTAGCTTGGCCTAAAAATCATAGGGTGCTGCGAAAAGATGCATATTGTCTTTATCTGTAATCATTAGAAAGTTAGGGGTATTTTCTTCCAATAGCATTGTTGTAGTTTCTTT
>NW_006366023.1:0-791 GCF_000327345.1 Myotis davidii
TAATAACTGACACACGAGTTTGCTAAGGATCTCACTCTCTGGAAAACACACAGCTCTATAGAGGAACATTTTTAGAGTCATCTACCTTATCTTTGTCTTCCACGACATCGGCCAAGATATCGTCTGGATCCAGGATTCCTCCGTCTGTGTATTCTAAGTGATGAATCTTCACCCAGTAGCCAGGATCCTATAGTAGAACCATCAACAAGTTTCATGACTCAAACTTTTCAAAAAGGTAAACTACATTTTAATTTTAAAAGAAATAAGCCAGCTCATTAAAAATATGCTCTAGTGATAATCGATATTTTTAAACACCAAAGTCAAAAGTTATCTATTTACTTGGATAAATATTTAGCATTTTATCCTAGTTCATATAAATCAGTAAACCAAAGTATATATATTCCATCAAGTATCCTGGAAGGTAAATTGTAATAAAAAAAACAACAACGCTTAGCTATTTAAAAAGCATATTCAAGGAATTTTTTATAACCTACAATTTAGGTAATCCCAGGAACACTCTGGAAAAGAAAGGTATTCTTGAGGGTACTAAGTGAAAAAGGTTTGTAAGTTCAAACTAAGACCCCAAAACTACAGGGGGATATCAAAAGGAATAGCTATAACTGGAATATATCGATGAAGTGGGGTGACCCCTGAGCCCTTTGCCTGTTTGGATCTCCATGCTCTCTGCACGCCCTCACACTAAGATTTTCAGTGATATTGGGAGCCAGAACTCCAGCATTCGTCTCCATGACTGCAACTCAAACTGTGTCAGAGTTGAATGTGTTGTTTTT
>NW_006366024.1:0-791 GCF_000327345.1 Myotis davidii
CCAATCCATGTGCCATGAGGCTTGTGAGAAATCCTGACCCTGAACAACAGTGACAATATACTTTTACCTTAGTCATCCATCTTCCTGCCGAATAAAAGGTAGCTGAAGAATTTAAAGACAATGTATTAGACTCTCAGCTCAAAGGAATAATTCACCTTGAGGACTATTCAATTCCATATTTGGATTGTGCTCCTTCAGCATCTTCAGACACTGCTGGTATTTTGGAGAGGACTGGTCCACGCCCAAGACACTCAAGTCATAAGAATCGAGTAAAATGAACCGGAATTTAGGGAATGGAACAAAATGGTAAGCGTAAAAACTCCCCGTAGGCACAGTTTCTGGATGGTGTTCAATCTGGTCTTCTAGAAACTTTGTGTTCAGTTTAGAGTTTGTTAAATAGTCTCTGCTGAAGTTATAGAATTCATGATTTCCCCACGTGTGATGAACTGGGACTTTAAGCCTTTGGAACACGTTCATAACAAGTTCTAGTGACTTTTCTGATGCTTTATACTGCGCATTGTAGCCATCAATGATATCTCCAAGCTGAAGGACACAACAGGGTGGACTGCTTTCTCTATTCCAGTGTTCAATAGCACCCTGCAAGTGAAGAAGACTGTGTCTGTAGTATCTTCTTCTGGTTCCTTGGTAATTATAGCCATCTTCTAAGTTAGCATATTGAATATCTGCTATAACTCCAAAGGAGAAGAGATGTTCTGAACTCTCACTTACGGCTCCAGGACTGGGCTTGTCATCCATAACCGCTGAACAGATTTCTAAATAAAGTATAAAAG
>NW_006366025.1:0-791 GCF_000327345.1 Myotis davidii
AGGAGTGTAAGTCAACTCTGGAAGCAGACCCTCCAGTCTCCAATAAGCCTACATGGTTGCAGCCCTGGCCAATTTCTCGACTGCAAACTCATGAGAGGTCCTGAGGTAGAATCACCCAACTAAGCTCTTCAGGCTTCCAGACCCACAGCAACTGTGTGAGATAATGTGTTTGTTGTTTTAAGCCATTACATTGGGGGTATTTTATTTATTACACAGCATAAATAACTAATATAGTATCTAACAGACCTACTTCTGTTCTCTGGATAAGGAGTAGTGCATTGAGGGTAAAGACTCTTGAGGATGGCACTTCACGATTAGTCATGTTGAAAATGCTAACAGGATGGCCCCATGTGGTATAAAAGGTGCACTGGCCAACTTTATTAGGGTCAGAAAACTTGAGCTCTATAGCTGGTTTCTATTTCTTACTAGTAAGTTGGGCAAGTAACTTGGATAATCTCCCATTTCCCTAACTATGAAATTATTTTCATAAGTAAGTACTGCCTCACAAAGTTGTGAAACCCAAAAGCAAAAGGGCTTTAGAAAACATAAAGTGGCACATCAATGTGCAAGGTGATGATTGTATCCTATACTATGGATGTATAGTTTGGCTAAGCATGTCATATTGTTGTTTCCCATGAAGGGATTTCAGAAATAGAAAGAACCTGCACCTGGCTTCCCAGGCCAGTATTATTTATCTCCCCATAGAACATGCCACAGATACACTCCCAACTTTCCTCTGGTTGTTTGGATGCTAGGAAAGCTAGGAGGGGAAAGCCCAGAGAAAGAAAAAA
>NW_006366026.1:0-791 GCF_000327345.1 Myotis davidii
ATTTCTTGACTCATTGCCTTCTGCTTCCATCTTCAAACACAGCGACTTTACATCTCTGATCATCATTCCATAGACACAAAGCCCTCTCTGCATATCAGGAGAGTTTTTCTGATTTTAAGCATCTACATGATTTGACTGGGGCCACCCAGATTATCCAGGATAATCGCCCCTTATTATGCTTTTAACCCCATTTTCAAACTCTCTTTCACCACCTAAAGAGACAGATTAGAGGCTCCAGGGACTAGACATGGACATCTCTGTTTCTGTTGGTATAAAATTCTCAAGAACCTTATAGGTCTCCCATGTATGTCATGGGGATTTGCTGCATTAGACAAGAGACTCCTCCACAGATGTTGCCTTTATAATCACAAATCTATATTTTAGTTCAGCTGAGATGGCTGAGGAGATCTATGAGTTACATGCTTAGTCTCATCAAAGAACCTTTCTGTGACTAAATATTCTGATCTTTCGTTGCTTCCGAGGCTCTAGGAAAAATTTGTTCAGCCACACTCTTGGTTATTCTACAGAGCACACTTAACCTGACAGAGAATCTCAATTTGAGCATCTTTTGTAGCCAGAGTAACCTAAGACAATCCAAATCATCAAGTCCTGATTTCTTTTTGTTGAGCAGCTCTCCTCCCCTCAGTTTATTTTGTTCTTCTCACATTTTACTTTAAGCAGCAAAACAGAAACCAGCTGCATCTTCATCACCTAGAAACCTCCTTAGTGTAGATCCAGAAAGTTCTGCTTTCCATATATCTGCAGGACAGGATTTTGCTCCACTTTCTGTC
>NW_006366027.1:0-791 GCF_000327345.1 Myotis davidii
CGCCCCAGCCTCTCTCTACTCCCTGATGAGACTCTGTGAGGTCCTGGCAGTCCTTCTGTGGCCACAGGGTCTGAAGCTGTTTCCCTGCACAGGACACACTCAGGTGTCCCAGCCCGGCCCCTCTCATTCGCTCAGTGAGTGCCTGCTTGCCACACACATTTGCTCCTGCTGACCTTCTGACCTTCTGGTCTTGGAATGTCAACATGCACATGGACCAAAAGAATCCAGTCTGTGAGAAGCATTAGGTCTTCCAGTCGTCAGAACCCAGGGAGGCTTTGTGACATGGGCATTGTAGGAGCTGCACGTTTTCAGGACTTAACGTCTCTCTCCTCCCCTTGATAATTCGGGCCATTGTTGAGGGGGCATGCCCAGATGCAGGACTAAATTGTTGTGGTAAAATGGAGAGAAGAGACTGAGTCTTCTCCCTGCTCCTCTCCCTTCTCTTCCTTCTTGGCAGCACATGCTTCATCCCAAAGGGCTTTCAGAAAGATCGTGTTCAGGGCAAAAAGTGACTGACTAGAGGGGCGAGGGAGCCATCATGGTTACATTCATGGTTATTAAGGAAACCCAGTAGGAATAAGGATGTGGTCTATGATCAAAAGGAATTTCAAATCTGGTTGAGAAGATAGGACAAACCAACATGAAGTCATGGCAAAGCCCATGGAAGGGATTATTAAGTGCCCAATTAAATAACTAATCATGGAGGCTAATAAGGCTGTTTTGAAGAGACGGAGGTAGAGTTGATCTGTAATGATGGTGTGTGTGTGTTTATATTTCCAGTATCCAATACC
>NW_006366028.1:0-791 GCF_000327345.1 Myotis davidii
CGGAAGGAATCCCACGAAGGAGAAAGGCTGTTCGTGTCTTGTTCCTGTGTCATTGTGCCCATCGTGTGGAGTGCAGGGGACACTGCTGGGTGCTTTTGCAGCGGTGGTGGTCTGGTGACTAGCATCTCAGCCGTGGACTGATGCTGGACAGTACAGCCTTGGTCAGGCTGTCATCAGACAGGTGCTTGGGTCCTCACGGGCAGCCCTGTTTCCCAGGCTCCCACTCCTGTGGGAGAGGTGCCCAGAAGGGGTGTTTCAGGGGTACTGAGGTCCCTGCCTGGCACCCAGGGGTTTGTCTGGAGGTATAGGCCTGCTGTGAGTCTAGAGCTGCTTCAGCCTTGGGACCTTGGCACTGGCTAGTCCTCTGTGGAGGAAGCTCTCCCCAGGTGTCCTTAGGGCTTTCCCCACATCCTCAGATGTCACCTTTCCAGTGAGGGCTTCTCTGTTTACGTACATTTACACCAACCCCATCCAAATACTCCCCTCTCCCTTCCCTGCTGTATTTTTCTCAGTGATTATCACCATATGACACACTGTAACTTTTATCTGGTTTCTATTTTTGGGGAGGTCTTTCTACTCCACTGAAATGTGGGCTTCTTGAGCGCATGGGCTCAGTTTTGCTCTTTGCTGTCTCTCCAGTGCCCAGGAGAAATGTATGGCACACAGTAAGTGTTCAGTTAACCTTTGTTGATGAAGTGGATAAGAGCAGTGTTATCTCAAGAGCACTGCATTTGCCTTAAATCATCGAAGCTGCCGTGAGGTGGTGGCGGAGGCTGCCATTTCACATAAAG
>NW_006366029.1:0-791 GCF_000327345.1 Myotis davidii
CTCTGAGCAGCTGGCTTTCCTCACAGATTACTGCGGGGCAGTTGGAAACCAGCTTCTTTGGAGGGCCTACTGGCATGGTGTTGGGGAGGATCCAGGCGCTTTTGAGGAATTGCCAAGTTCAATTTTTCAAAGAGTGGCACATCTGCAGATACCAGTGTCTATTCCCAAAGGAGAAATCTGATACTTTCCTGTCACTGAAATCCCTTGGGACCATCAGTGGGGTGAGAGCCATTTACATTTCAGACACTGAAATGATTATCAACACCTAAGCTGAGAGGTGTGAGGCAAACACATGGGTTGTAACGCAGGGACCAATATTACTAAGAATGAGGGGACAAGAAATGTCAGCAGAGTCTACAAGGGGATGCTGGGAGTCCCGCCATCATTAGATAAGCACCACAGGATTGAAGCATCTTGGGGTTAACGCAATCAACTCACTTAAGGCTGGGGATGGGGAAGTTGAAGCTAAAATTCATGCTATAAATGGTGATGAGAGAACAGGAAAGAACTAGAAGATGGGATAAGGGAGATGATGAGTGTGGTCCTACTGAGCTTGAAGGGCTGGATAACATTAGATAGAGATATCCAGAGACAGCTGGCCATTCATACCTGAAACTTCGACAAGGGGCTGAGATGAGAGCACAGCTAAACAGAAGTGATGGCAGCAGTCAAGCTGCTCAGAGAGAGCCAGGAGCCACTTGGTACCAACCTCACTGCTCTCCCAAGCTCACCACTTGTGGTACAGGTTGAACCCTTACTGCATCCTTGCTCCCTGCATCTCCATATAGAGC
>NW_006366030.1:0-792 GCF_000327345.1 Myotis davidii
AAAAAAAGGAAACAATTACTTAAACAAAAATTGAAAAACAAATGAAGTACCAAATATTTCAAGAATTAACAGCTATATGTTGCCCTCAGGTCTTTCCATCTGTGTATTTAATGTTACACTGAAAGTTAAAACGTAGTTACTTAACAGATGGGTTATGCTTGAGTACCAATATGGATTGTACATTTGGCTTGCCAAAGATGGGTCATACTTTTGCTACAAAAAGCATTTGATCTTTTCATTCCTGTCCACTAAGACCAGGAATAATGTAAGGAGCAAATTAACCCCTTCATTTATGGCTGTGTACATAATGGAAATATTGACAATTGACACTGACTGGTCTTTATCCACTGACTTCCAATAGCATAGACCCACTTGAACTTCAAAACTCTACCGTTAGCTGAGTTTTGTTTTTGCAAATTGTTTTTTGATTCTCAATAAAGATGAACTTTGACTTAAAATGCTCTGTTCAAAATCATTTATAACCCTTGGGTCTTACTTTTCCCATTTGACCCCCACAATAAAGCAATAATCTTGTATAAAGGTGGCGAAGATCTGGTTTGGTAATGTATCTACATTATAGAAAACAAAGTTGAGCCTTTAGACGTGTCTGTCACTTTTGCTGCAGAGCACAGTACATTTTATCTTATTCTCCGCAGGCTGGCATTAGTGTGTATTAAAAACATTCAAAATTTCTAGCACCTATTCATTCCAACTCATTTGAATACACACCAAAATCAACCTAATATACTTTCTTAAAAATTTTTTATATTCTTATTGATTTCAGAGAAGAAG
>NW_006366031.1:0-791 GCF_000327345.1 Myotis davidii
TATAAGATGAGTTCCCACAGATCCACACCTCTGACTCCAATGACATTGCCCACAATCATATGAAAGCCCACCTGGGATGCTGCATGACCAGGGTAGATTTTCTGCTTGCTAGCTCTGTCTTAGCATTTCCCAGGGTGCTCTGTGAGCGCCTGTGTCTGCTAGGAAATGCAGATGCCTTGGCTCCTGCTGGTGTCTCCTCACTGAGATTCTGCATTTCAATTTGAGTCCTGGTGACGCTAATCCCAACACATGTGGAATTCACAGGCTCATAGGGTTTGTGGCTCAGGGCATGGGGTGTTGTTTGTTTGGATGAAAGAGGTATAAACAGTGGGTTGCTTTTGGTTTGGATTTGGATTTTGGTTTTGGATTCTGTGTTTGAGGAAAAGGATGGGTATCACAGATTTTATGTATATGAAAAGGAGAATTATAAGTCTTGCTGATGGTAATAGTAGGACAATCATGAATGTTGCTTTAAATGGATTGATTCACTTTTTTTAACACATTGGGACCATTCAGAAAAGCCAAGTATTGAAGAGCCATTATAAGCAACAACAAAATTAGATTTTTAAAGGGGTAAATTTGTCAAAACCTAAGAAAAAGAAGATAAAGGAAATGAAATCTTGTAATTCATATCACAACACAGAGGAAAATCTATGTTTCTGAAGGTTAGTCCTAACCTTTGAGTTTTATGTATAGAAAGTTTATTACTGCTTTTCCTGAGTTACAGATAAATAGTTGGCCCCATTTTTGGATGGGGCAGTCTTTTTTTGTTTGTTTGTTTGTTTGTTTGT
>NW_006366032.1:0-792 GCF_000327345.1 Myotis davidii
TGGGCTGTGAGCACTGAAGGGGGCTGTACAGTAAAAAAAAAATAAATAATAAATAATAATAATAAATTGGTAAGGGGCTGATATTACAATTCTTGGAGAGTTTCAAATAAGAACACTTCATGTTTGCACATAATATCTGAGTGGTGACTATTCAGCAAAGCTTGTCCATAACTGTGCATTCTTCTTTTACCATTTGTGCTTCAAAATTTTTAGATCTTTTCTTATTTTTCATGTTACTCATGTTTCAGGAGTTGGATTTTTTTAATACCCTTTAATTAAAAGCTGTTTAAAATGACTTTTTAAGAAGGTCATTATATATAAATAACATTCTGACATTTATTTTTATCAACAATGATTAATATAGTATGTAACCAGAAAGCATCTATTGAACAATTAAAAGTGAGTCATGGTGAGTAGTCACGTCCTAGGTTGGTATCTTCCTTGACAAAGATCAATGTTTACCTTAACTGAGCCTACCTATTGTCTTTTTGCATCTAAGATAAAATATACCTTTGGAATTCAGAGTAATCCCCTTTTATTAGACCCTTCAGGGTACAATCTCCAACCAGAACTTGATACCACAGAACCCCTCATTATTATCTTGTTCTGCATTCCACATCTATGTGCTGCAAAAGTTAATTGTTAACTATCTTATACCCACCAATGGGAAAGAAGTATGTATTTTACTTTTTTATCCAATGTCAGAGATTTCTCCACTTTGCATCCTCCCCCTTCCCTAATCTAGCACCAATGGATTTCATATAACCTCCTTATGTATTCCCCTTTTGCTCT
>NW_006366033.1:0-792 GCF_000327345.1 Myotis davidii
CCCTTGACTGGGAATCAAACCCGCGACCCTTCACTGTGCGAGCAGACGCTCCAATCACTGAGGCACACCGGCAAGGGCAGGGCATTCCTTTTCTTATATCAAGATGATATATACTAATACCAGTAGAAATATCAAAAGCACACAAATCATCAATGTACAGCTTGATTGTTTTTAATAAATCAAACATACCCATGTAACTAATCCCCAGATCAAGACATTATTTGCATCTTAGACCTGCCCCTGATGCCCTTTCCACCCCACCCCCAAGGGTAACAACTATTCTGATTCATAGCACTATAGTCTTCTTTGCCTATACTGAACTTTACATAAATGGAATTGTGTAATATATGCTCTTTTTTTGTGTCTGACACTAATGCTAAAGACTAGGGGGAAAGGTATTTTAGGTTAGAATATTAAATTTCAAGGAATTTAAAGAGCTTGGCAAAACAGAGATTACTTCGTCTAACAAGAATTTCTTCACTCAGATTTGACAGGTGATAACCGCTTTATAAGTGAAAATTACTCGAATAAGGAAAACTTAGCCAGATTGAGTGTAGAGAGGCATTTTATGCCACCGTAAGATGTCAAAGAGAACGTAAAATCAGTTACCGTCCAAATGCACAAAAACTTTCAGAGCAGCTATCTCCTCACCTTACTCCTCTGACTGTCCTGTGAGGCTAACAGGACAGGTACCAGGATTTCATCTCCCTTAGTTACTGACTGGGAGGAAGGCAGAAAAATCAGGGTGTGGTTAACCTGTCTGAGATCCAACAAGATAATGACAAAGCCAGG
>NW_006366034.1:0-792 GCF_000327345.1 Myotis davidii
ATCTAAAAATCTTGATTTCTTAGTTCTGAAAGGTAAACAACTTTATCAATAAAATTTTTTTTGCCTTTACATGCTAAAAACAATTAGTGTGAATATTTCATTGATGAAAAACCTTATTCATTCTGTTTCATCCTAGTCCTAACCCCATAGCATTGTCTTTCCTGATGAATGTAAGAAACACATTTTTCTTTCTCATTGAAGTGAAAAGAGATTGAAACTCATGACTCAGAGATAATTCATTTTGCTATTTAACAAAATTCCAATTATGCTGAGCATAATTGCTCACTGAGAGCAGCTGTGTCACAATTTTTACAGGTATTACAGAGTATTATTTGCACTTGTTCATACTATTGAGCTAACTTTAACAGTTCAACTGATTCTCAGCTATCTTCTGTAAATCATGGTGCATGTATTGGGATAGCTAATGCCTGTAAGATCGGATGGTCACTTTTTGCCAAGTGCCTTAGAGTCTACTACCAAGAGCTTGCTACCTCATTCTTTTGAATAGCAAATGGTTATATGTGGAAGAGAAACACTGTCCTAGAAGTGAATCAAAAAAATGCCTTTACATGATAAAAACAATTTTTATGCTGTTCCCTCATGTGATAGTGTGAATGCAAGCATTTAATGATAATTACCATCTCAATTTGGCTTTCACATTTAGCTCTGAGCAAGTCTTCTTTACCCTTAGCAGTTGACAAATTCTCCTTTCCCTGTAATTCCATGCTCATGTCCTCCAACCAGGTAGAGTCCACCTGCAATGCCATTGACTGCAGTTAGTCAGCCCCACCC
>NW_006366035.1:0-792 GCF_000327345.1 Myotis davidii
GCTCACTTAAATCCTCACAATCCCTCTGTATGTTCAGAACTATTATATCCCCATTTTTACAGACGAGAACACTGAGGCTCAATGCAGTTATAGAAGCGACCAGATTGTTCCTGGGCAGTTTGGCTCCACAGCCCTTCAAGACCTTTTGCTAGAGCTACCCTTCATTAACATTTAAAACAGGCTTCTCATAGGCAACATAGTTAGTTAGGTCTTGCTTGTTTTTTGTTGTTGTTTATCCACTCTTGGTAGTCTCTGTTTTCTAATTGATGGATTAACACCATTCACATTCAATATAATTATATAATTGAATTAATATCTACCCTGTTTGTAACTGTTTTGTAGTCAGTACACTTGTTCTTCCTTTTTAAAGATCGTCCCCTCTCTTTCTGCCTTCTCTGTTTTTAACCGTTTTATATGATTCTATTTTTTTATTCTCTCTTAGCCTATCAATGATACTTCTAAAAAATTTTTAGTGGTTGACCTATAGGTTTTGAAATGTACACTTACAGCTAATCAAAATCCACTTTCAAATGGCTTCACAGAACCCGCCCTTCCAATATGGCTGCAATTCACTTCTCTTGAACACCTTATTGCTGTCCTCTGTCATTATTGCGTTATTCATTTCCTGAATCCTCACAAAGGCCTTACGAGGTGGGGCTGTCCTCACCTCATTTTACAGGGGCGTCTATGAAGGCACAAGTGTTAACAAGCTGCCTAGGTCGCAGCCAGCAAGCGGCAGAGCTGAACTTTGAACCCAGGAGGTCTCACAGCATGGCAGGCAGTCGGCTTCTG
>NW_006366036.1:0-792 GCF_000327345.1 Myotis davidii
CTCTCTCTCTCCTCTCTCTTTCTCTCTCTCTCATGTGTGTTTATATGTCTAAATTAGAAAGGCCTGGGAGTGTGTAGCATTTCCCTATCTCTCAGTGATTTTCCCAAATTAAATTATAAAATCTCTTAAAAAGCTCATTGTATTGATTGGATTTGAGATTAAAAAGCTCATATGTAAATTGAATATTCCTAAAATTCCAGAACTAAAAGAAACTGAGCCTAAAATACTTTCAATGTGATTTTATAAAATAAAGTATTCTTATAGAAACTAACTCAGAAATTTTTTATAATTCAAGTTCTCAAGATGTAGGTAAATCTTTGGCAAACAAGACTAATTCAATAATTTCAATTTCCTAAAAAGAGCTCTGTTTTCTTTGAATTAGAGTTAAGTATAATACAAACATAGATTTTTGTTCTACTTGAATATTTTCTTCCTAAACTTATCCAGATTTACTGATGGAATAAGCTAGTATTACTTCTACTAAATGTATAAAATTACAAAAAATTGCTTAACCAAATTGAATAATTATTCAGACAAACTATTTTAACAGTAAATATGTTTTTGTAACATGTTAGCTTGAAGATAATTTCCAAGATCTTTATGTAACTTAAAACCTTGGACTGATACTAAATTGAGTTAATTAGTAGACATTTATTAGATAGTAAATCATTTCTAAAAAGAATACTGAAACAGTGTTACTCAGTATAATTTAAGTTTATATGCTTTTGCTTCTTATTTTTATACTAGAGGACCATTCGTGCACTGGGGGTGGGAGGGTTGGAAGGGGGGTCC
>NW_006366037.1:0-792 GCF_000327345.1 Myotis davidii
CACACACACACACACACACACACACCCCTACTCCCCCTATGGAGGGGACATGCTGTGTTATGTGACCTGGGAACCAAAAGTGCCCATGAGGAGGGGCTGGGAGGAAGCTCTCACCATCGTCCGTGGCCAAGACTATGACTTCATAGATGTTGTTCCTCACAAACCGCTCATCCTCGCGGTCCAGGACTCCCGCGGCAGTGACCTGCCCACTGTCCGGGTCCATCGCCAGCCACCCTGCTGGGTCTCTCAGGATGTGGTAGCTGGAGTGGAAACATTGAGAAGAGTCACACACAGAATACTCAGAATTCTGGCTTCCGCATCATTCAAAGCTTCCTCCTGCCAACTAGCGGACAGTGCCCTGGGACGCAGGGTTCCTGAGCAGGATCATGTGGAGAGCATCTTACCCTAAATGGGAGCCTGAGCAGCAGGTGGGGGGCCAGCACGGATATGTGAGAAGGAGCAAGAACACCTGCCCCCTAAACCCCAGCCCAGTGTCTTTAGCCTTGGGGAGGGTGGGAAGGGGAGCCAGGGGAGATGTTCAAAATACTTCACAATCTTGACGGCAATAAGAACAAACACTGGCCATGATAAACAACCATCCAGAAGGTTCAAAATACTTAACAATCTTTAGGGCAATGACAACAAGTACTGATCATAATAAGTAACTGTCCAAAAGGTTCAAAAGATTTCACAATCTTTACAGTAATAAGAATACTGGCCGTAATAAACAACCGTCCAGAAGGTTCAAAATATTTCACATTTTTTAAAATATATTTTTTCATTGATTTCAGA
>NW_006366038.1:0-792 GCF_000327345.1 Myotis davidii
CCAAACCACCCAGGACATAACAAGGCCTTTTTGGTGGCATTTTTTGCCTATGTGAACTGTCCTGAAGGTAATAGTTCCACTCGCTAGAATGTTTCTGAATGAATGTGAACAGAGAGAATATCTGGCCCAGAGAGGCACTGGGTCCATTTGTGATAGTCAAGGACAAAATTTGAGACTGGATTCAGCTACCTGTTAATATCATTGTAATTCTTTCAACTTACTTGTAACATCTCCTCTAATGACTTTGCTGCTTATAACCCTAATGGTTACATGATAGAATTGTGGTGTTCTGAATTTACTAGGCATGGGGGAATTCTAGCTGTAAGACAAATGACAGAGAGATCATTTTCTGCTAAAATTTCTCTCATGCCTCAGACCTTGGAGTCTGACCTGGTTTTAATAAACTCTATTTAGAACAATGATTCTCAGATTTTGATGTGCCTAAAAAATACCAGGAAGCTTACTTAAATATCAGTTTTCTGACCCACTTCCAGAAATTCTGATTTTATTCATGTGGATTGGGCAATAGGTGTCTGAATTTTTAGCACATCCCTCAGAGGATCCTAATGAGCTTGAATAGGGACCACATCCTGAAAACATCCATCCTGAATGAAGCATATTTGGTGGTGGTAGGGGATTTGTTTCTGTGTAGCTGGTCTAGAAGACCCACAAAGAGAACACAGATCTGCCTATTAAGTAGGTAGGGCTGTCTTGAGGTTTGAACCAGAATCCAAACCATAAGTAAAGGTGGGGTCATAGGTTGGTCTAAGCCAGTGATTTTCAACCTTTTTC
>NW_006366039.1:0-792 GCF_000327345.1 Myotis davidii
TGTAGTTCCCCTTATTTATGCATGTATTGGTTGCTTCTTGTGTTTTCCCTAATTATGGATATTCTAACCAAGAATGATAGAAGGATGTTCTAAGATGTTACTTAAGAAATTTGGCAATAGCAATATAATGGGTTGCGTGCTCTGAAAAGTGTTAGCATGGTCCCTGGGGATCAAGAAAGCCTTATAAAGGAAAAATGATGAAGGGAGCAATATGTAGGGGAAGGGACAGAGAAGGCAGCCTGTGCATGGGAGCATGTTACTAGGAAAGCTTTTAGGTGTCCTAAGCATCTGAACAACAACAAGGAATTGTAAGTGGGGTGGAAAATAAATAAAAGTGATGAGATACAGTGGTAAGGGCCAGATAATGAATATTTTTGCATTGTGAGGAGATGGGATTTTAGCTGAGCACAAAGAGGAGGCATGCAATGATGGTAAATGGAGGGAGAAGTAGAGGTAGTAACTGTAGCATACACATTCCACACTGCTCTGCCTCAACGTTAGCCCCTCTTTGTTGAACCCTTTTTGGTTGGAGTATTAAGTTCTTCCCTATCAGTCACAAGTTACACTGTTCCTTGATCAGCCAAATACTGCTCCTCAGTATCTCCCAACAGATAAGTTTCCATCCATCTAAGAAACTAAACAGCCTCTGGATGGTTTTCTTAATAAGTAAACCAAAATAACTAAGGGCAACACCATCTCTTCTTTAAAAAACAAAGTTTTTAAATAGTACTCCATTTCTTTCACAACTCATAGGCATATTCATCAGACAAAAGCATTCTTATCACCTTCGTG
>NW_006366040.1:0-791 GCF_000327345.1 Myotis davidii
TCTCTGCACACATTTTTCTGAAGCCAGCTCTCAAGATTTACGAATATCATAGCCCTGGATTCCTTGCTGACATGGTGCATCTTTTGCTTGCCCATCATCCTTCTTTTGGGAAACCTTCCTTCTCCTAGTGCATATGTTTTGTGTAGAACTATCAGCATAGCATCTGCCTTCTCTCCACCGAACCACCTATCTAGCTCACTACATGAACCATTATCCTTGACTAAGAAACATTTCAGAAGGAGCATCTAATGTTTTTGGTAGCCAACGGGATATAGGGAGAGAGAGAGGAGGTAATATTTGTATTGATATCTGTATTGATGCCTCTGGCTTGGGCATCTGGGTGGAACATGGAAGGAAGAGCAAATTTGGGTGAAAATCATGAGCTTTGGCTGTCCATAGTTGATGAAAGTGATGTTTTAGGAAGGCTCATTTAGGACGGAAAGGGAGAATCTGGTGGTTGGGAGGCCAGAGATAATAATTGACCTTGGTGTGTGAGAGATAGAGAAATAAGGTTATTAATCAACCACTTTGTATGCTAAGAATCATGGCAAAGGTGGGGGTCAGCTTAGCACGCTTTTCAGAAGTGGGTCTGAAGCTGTGTTTGGGAAGTGGAAACCAGGGAGAGCCCATTATTTTGCAAGACGGAAGGGGATTCGAAGTTCTCAAGGGTAAAACCAAGAAGTGAGGGGGTGAGGAAGAAAGATGAAAGGAGGAAGACAGAAGGAGGGGAGAAGAGCCAGAGGTCTGTCTCAGCCTGGGGGTCCATGTGGAGTAAAGTGACCTGGGAAGAG
>NW_006366041.1:0-792 GCF_000327345.1 Myotis davidii
GAGAGAGAGAGAGAGAGAGAGAGAGATTTTATTATTTTTCCCAATTGTGGCTCTGTAAAACAATCTACACCTTGAACAAGAGATAGTCCACTTACTATTTACTGTTTCAGCACCTCAGTTTTCTCCCTTGCTGTCAGTTTTTCTTTATTCAAGAAAGTGATGCTTCTTTCATTGGAAGTTGCACTAGCATGAAATTTTCCTTCACTTACCTAGAGCCTTGAAACCCTGGCATATTTCTCTGATCTAGAAAATGTCTTCCCTTTCCTTCTCAAGGCATAACTGTATCTTTGATTTTCCCCTTATCACCAAACATTTACAACTTTACTCTAGCATCTCTGTTACAAATTTCACCATTAACCCAGTGTTACTCTCCTGAAATGTGGATTCTTTCCACCACAGCATCCAAAATACTCTTCCATGAAGGTTATCAAACCATCCAGCAACAAGTTTCAAAGTAAAATAGAATATTGCTTTATTATTTACTACTTTCTTTACATGTTCTCTTACTGATATCCAAATGCTGTTAATAGCATTGACATCCTCCCAATCAGAATACTCTTGGATTCTTCATTCTTCCTCATTCCTCTTCCTTGACCAGTTTTCATGACCAACTTACCACCAAGACCAATACATATCACTTCCTCTCATTGTGCAATGAGGTTATTGTCCTTAGGAAGCACAGAAAAGACTGAAGAATTAAAAACAACTTCAAGAATAATGATGAAGTTGCTAAGAATGAAGTATAAAACTACTGAGAGATGCCGGGAACCAATTCCAGCATGTCGTAATTTC
>NW_006366042.1:0-792 GCF_000327345.1 Myotis davidii
ATGTAGGTTTCAGATGTACAATTCTATAATACAATATACTGAGAACTGTAGCTTTGATATAGCTGTGGGGAGGACTGCAGATTTTTTTTCTCCAAGCATCAAATATTGCTCTTACATTTAGAAAAGTTATTAATACAAAAAGACAAGGCCAAATGATACCTCAGAATATTAGACCCTATCATTACTGTATATAAGGATTTGTTTTCCTAATTAATTAGGAAAAACATTAATTATCATTGTCTGAAAAATGACCCAGTCACTATCATTGAGATATAAAATTTAATAAACTTGTTCCCAACATTACCTTTATAGGCTGAAATCATAGAATCTCAGAATTGGAAGACACTTTAAAGTTCCCTAATTCGGTGTTTGAGTGTTTGCATTGAATGGTTTAAGTGATTCTGTCAGCTTATGCAGAGCTGACACAAAGAAAAGTGACAACTGGAAAAGGATGTCACACTAATAGCTCATCTTTGGAAAACAGCTATCATGCCCTGGATAAAAGATGTCCTTTTAGAACTCTGTCCCTGTCTGAAAGAAGAGAGAGAAAATGCAAGCAAAAATTCCCATCACCTCATATTACTGTTGGAAAAATACTTTTGTCCCTTGATACATTAACCCAACCTGAAGCTATTTCTATTGTACATGTTTTTCTTTTTTCTCTTAGATATAACAGGTCCCAAAGCAACATCAGAAAAAAAACAGGGTAGTAACTGCACAGAGGGACATGGGCGATCACAACTTGACCCCATTTTTGCTCAGGCCTCAGCTTACATACACAACCCTTGGCTG
>NW_006366043.1:0-792 GCF_000327345.1 Myotis davidii
AAGCTGTCAGTTATTAATCACATTTTTGTTTACATGTATAAATTGAGGGAAATGTGCCTCAAGATATAGTTGGATTAATAGGTTGGGTATTATTATCATCATTATTAATTACCATGGACAATATTTTTAACATGTGAAATCACCTAAGAATTTTGGATCTGGCCTGATAGGAAAGAAATGAATTTGAATGTATTTCCTGATATACTATATCTTTGAAGTAAAAATCAGTGAACCATAAATTTTGATTCCCTTCTTTCTCATGTTCCTCTCTGGTAGAAAAACCTGTGTGTTCTACCTTAAAACATATACAGAATTCAACTACTTCTCACCACTCCCTGATACCAACTACTCTACAGGACACCATCATTACAAAAGTCTACCAATTCTCTCTTTGATTCTCCCTATTCCACCCTTGCCCACGTATAATTCAGCAATCAGAGTGATAGTGCTATATTGTCAAATCACATCACCCTTCTACTCTAAAACCCTTCAATGGTTTCTCATTTCTTGTAGAGTAAAAGCCAAAGTCCTTATAATGGCTTTCAACTATGTGTTTGGCCCTCACTTCCTTTGATCATATCACTCTGCTACACTGTCCACCTTGCTATTCCTGGAGCACATCAGGCACACTCTTACCTCAAGGGCTTTGCCCTGGCTGGCCCCTCTGCCTGGCAGTCTCTTCCCCTGCATATCCACATGGCTCACTCCCATGGTGCCTGCAAATCTTAGCATAAATGTCATCTTCTTGGCTATAATAAGAAAGACAGATAATAACAAGTGTTGGTGAGGATG
>NW_006366044.1:0-792 GCF_000327345.1 Myotis davidii
TAGGTTGATGCTCAACCACTGAGGCACGCCGGCCAGGCTGCAGTCCTGATTTGGACGGACTTGACCTTTGTCCATGACTAGGGGACTCCAGAATGACGCCACCTCTGGCAAACAGAGAAGAGACGTGAACACTTTTATCTTCAAGGAAAAACTCAGAAACGAGCGTTCTCCGGAGAGCGACCGGCAATTCCGAATCCTGCGCATGTAATGAAATATGAGAAATCTACAGCCACGGGGAGACGGTCCATTAGCCAGCTAATCAGCCCCGCAAGATGGAGCGTGGGCCCTGAGCTCCTTACTCTGAGATCAGGAGAAGGGGGACATGAGCTGAGAGGGGTTCTGGGGGGAGACCCGGCCCGCTGCTGACGCAGATGTGGGGGTGCGGCCGAATGCCAGTGCCCCAGAACCGGGCCCGGCCCGATTGCATTCGCCTCTTGTGTAGAAAGAATTCCCACCGCTGTTATTTGAAATTGTTGGGACTCCAGGGGTTGGATTCACTGGCTGCCGGGAGTATATTGTTTTAATACATTTTTATTTTTAATTTTTATCAAACCGTGTTGTGAACCCAAAGGGAGGGCTTGAGTAGAGGCTAGAGACCCGAGCCTGGCCTGTCTGTTCGATCATTCTCATGTCAGCCTTTCTCAATGCTGTTCTGTCGAGTGGAAATGGAGAGTCGGGCACCTCCGTCATAGCAGCATCGTAGGAGGGTTCATGTTTTACAGAGTCCACAGGCATGGACTGAAATGAGTGTCCACACAGAAAGGGAAAGAATGAATGCTGACAGGTGAGCGC
>NW_006366045.1:0-792 GCF_000327345.1 Myotis davidii
AAGACCTCCATGCCTTCATGTATGCAGTTCCTCTCTCTGGAATATATTCCCCTTACCTGGAACAAATTCTCCACCTGCTTGTAGAACTCCTATTTATCCCTCAAAACCTTGGTCAGCCATCACCTCTTCTGTGTACCTTTGTCTGATCCTTTTCATCCCAGGTAGAATTATTCCCCTCCCCCTCTGTACCACTGTATTTGGCACACACTTTTAACATCGCACAGCCTACAGATATTTGCTTACATGTCTGCATGCCACTCTAAGCTGCTTGTCAAGGTGCCTGAGGGAACCACCTCTTACTGGCCTTTTATCCAAGTTCCTTGGCACATAGGAATTCACTGTAGTTTATACTCTAATTGGACTGAACATTTTCAAGCCTCAAGTTTCCATTGTCAGAGGGGGATGAAAATACTGGCCCTAGCTACCTTACAGGATTTTAAAAATAAGAATGAACTGACTAATAAATAAAAATACCTTGACAAAAGGCATGAAGGTCAAGCCCAGTAAACGCTTGCTTGGCCAGAACACCTGGTTACTCAGCTGGACATGAATTGACCTCATTAGGTTCAGGGAAGGCTTGGGGCTCTTCTATGTCTTCATCGTCATCATGGGAACGTGGATATGGTTGGGGGTCAGTTAAGGGCGGCGATTAAGAGCTCGTGGCTGTCTGAAAACGTGACCGCCCAGCCCTGCAGCCCCCTCCCTTGCTCTTTTCCTCTGTGCTTACTGCTCTCTGACATCACCCGATATAGTTGTTTGCTCGGTGAATGTCATTCCGTGGCAAAGGTTGCC
>NW_006366046.1:0-791 GCF_000327345.1 Myotis davidii
TTTTAACAAAAAAATTGTTGGGGAAAGGGATAAGTAACAAATTGTAACCATACCTTTCCACTGAAATTTATCAGGGTATTCATCCTGCGAAATGTACATTTTTAGAGTTGTAAAACTTTGGCATTCTGCAGTTTTATTTTTGATGCAACAGTTATGCTCATACATAAATGGCATCAAAATACTAACATTTAAGAGAAACGTCTTAAATATAAAATGTGTTTAGTTTGACAAGCTCACTGCTCATGACATTCTGGATTATTCTGGGGGTAGTTGTCAGCTTGGTTCTTCATACAGGTATTGTGAGTGACTAAAAGCTCGTGGCAATGGACGAATTTGAGAAAAATACATATAACTGACCAATTTTTAAGTGCCTACTTGAGTGCAGTTCAGGGTTCAGCACTTCACATAAATGATCTCATCTTATCCTCATAAAATTCCACTTGAAGGGGTCATGTTGGGGGAAGAGCTCCACCATATGTTCCCCACTCTTACTGGTTCCCCTTCCATCACCCAGGACGTCCAGGGAATCCAAGTTACCTTGGGCTCAAGCTGGAAACACCTTGTTCAGTTTTCACCATTGTTCATATGCATGTTAACTCTATTTACTGTATTCGTAGGTTTCTAATGAACACAGAAAATACTTCTGGGGTATTTGAGCATGTTGGAATGAAAGGGGGTCATCTTTAATTGTAAGATAGAAGGGAATAAGACTGACCTGGGATTGATCCCTGACCATTCTCCAGAAGTCCACTGTCTATGGCAGTGATGGCAAACCTATGACACTCATTTTT
>NW_006366047.1:0-792 GCF_000327345.1 Myotis davidii
TCTACTCATGTGGTTCCAAGAGCTTGTCTGTTATGGTTTCCATGTTATATTTTGAATTATTTGTATCTAAGAAACTATTTAGCTTGACTTAAATGAATTATTATGGAACATAAATCACATACTCAAAGAGCCACAGGGGTCATTTCATGATACAATTATCAAAGAAAAAACATATAAGAAATGAAAATAAGAAATTGTGGCACTTTATGAAAACAAGCAACCACTGTTCTGAGAAGGTGAACTGTTGCTCTCTGGAAATGTGTGTCAATTTTGGTCAGGTATTCTTACTTTTGGAAAAGAACAAAAAATGTTTCTTTTTATGTGAAATAGCTTGGTTTTCAGTATTTTTACTTAATTTACATTTTTAAAAGACAGTGTGCGAACACAAGTGGGATATCTTTCTGGTTCCTTTCACTGACAACTAGCTTGCAAACTGTTGTAGAGCAAATGAGGATGCTTGTGCCACTTCATGTCATTACTAAAAGTATGATAAAGACATTACAGCCATCTGCCAAGTGATAAGATCATTATCTGAGAATTTTAACAGAATGATAGGAATTGCAGTGTTATCTCAATAAGATAGAATGCTTCTGTTAGGATATCACGGTATATGGTAGAGATTTAATTATGGTCACAAGGCTTGGCTCTGTAATTTCTCTATTCAAGTAATATTTTAGACCTCTGGAATAGTCACCTTTATTTTAGAGTTTAAAGCAAAGAAATATTTAATATTTCTTTAAAAAAAACCCTTAAAACAGCAATATTTTGTAACATAATTCAAGAATTTTTTTT
>NW_006366048.1:0-792 GCF_000327345.1 Myotis davidii
GGCCTGCAGACTAAAAGGTCCCAGGTTTGATTCGAAATATATTCTTTCATCACAAAGATATGCTATTTTTTAAATTTGAAATTTTATTTTCTGATATATGATTATACTTCAATCACTTTAGGATTGTCAAGAGGAGGATTGAGGAGGACTAGATTAATAATGGGGGCAATGGTATGGCCCCAAGTGCTATTTGTTATGGGAGAAATTGGCAGTATTGACCCTAGACTAAAAGATAAGGGTTAAACATGATTACAGACATCTACATTTGCAAACATCTTAGGGCAGTTATCTTTAGCTACAATTTCTTTGTTCTTAAAACCTTAGCAATTCTTGCAAAATCATATGGTCCATCCTCTTACGATTTATGTTGCCCCTTCCCCTCTTCTTTGTTTTAATAGGGAAGAGCTGGCTAATTTATCAGGGTAAATTTTCCTACTAACCACCAAGATTTAATATGTGATTACAGTAGCTGAGCTATCTTTTTGACTGAAAAAAGCCAGTCCTTAGAATCTTTATCCCTGATGCTTATTTTAATCCTTGGGAGCTCAAACACGAAGCATGGTCATGTTTTAAAAAGCAATCATATACTATGAAGATATGTGTCCCCCAAGACTGAGTTCTTGGCAATAATTTCTCTAACTTCTGTTCTTAAATCTAGGACCAAATTATTTTCTTTCACTGAACAGCAGCTGTCTCATGAGTAGCCTTTTAGTGCTAAATCTCCTAGAAGTGGTCTCATATGATAAAAGATGTCAATACCCTAGGTCAGTGGTCGGCAAACTGCAGCCCCTT
>NW_006366049.1:0-792 GCF_000327345.1 Myotis davidii
AATATTTTAAACAATAAAGAGTTTAAATTAAAATAATAACTTAATTATTCTGAGACATCAATAGTGAAAAAATTTCACTTGAAATATTGAAGCAATAAGCTAGATATTTGGTCCCGTTCAAGAATACAGTCTCAATTCTCCAGCTCAATTTACACATGTGAAATACTCCCTTGACTATCATTTGCACAGAATGTGACTTGTACTATGGTACTTCACAACCAGACCCACCTGTTAGCTGAACTGAAAACTCTAAGCTCTGTCACATTAATAAAAAGAGTTTTAATGATGGACAGTCTATTTTATCCCAAACTAGATAAATCCACTCTTTTCACCAACAACTATTTCACATATTTGCTGTCTCCAATTAGTGATGAATTTCTGTATTTTAAAATGTAAGTGAGTAAATTAAACAGGCCTGATAGATAGGAGAGGAAGCAAAGAAAAGAAGATAATTAAAATGTTTTGAACATCTCTGTGCCAAATATGGGAGAGGAGCTTCACATCAGGATTACATTTAATCCTTACAGTCCCACTGTGAGTTGGGAACTATAATTCTGGTTTTATAGGTGAAGGAGCTAAGGTTTCAGGAGGCTAAATAATTTTCCCCCAAATACACAACTACTGAATGTCAGTGCTGGAAATCTAATTATGTCTACTTGATTCTAAAGCCCTTGGCCATATTACTACTTCCTCCTATCTCTTTCTTCCTCTGTGTCACTCATTCTCCTTGGTTAAATTGAAGGCGTAAGCTTGTCAGTATCAAGAAATAAATTTGTCTGTTTCTACAAAGAA
>NW_006366050.1:0-792 GCF_000327345.1 Myotis davidii
ATAGGTGCTCCTCTGTTCAGTGCACCTGAGATGGGGGCAAGAGTTTGCAGCCTCCACCTGCTTCACGCAGGTCAGAAACAGATGCTGCCTGCTGGTGTCCTTAGCAGCTGAGTCGTTCCAAAGAGGCCTGGCTATGAATTGGGACTTGGCTTCCAGCCCAGCCCCCTCTGACCTGGCTTGAGAGTAGTCAAGGGGACACATACACCTTACTACTATCTGGAGTGTATTTTGGAAGGTGGGAATAGCCCATCTGGATTCAAATTATATTACAGTCAAAATAACGACATTAAAAAGGGAAGCCAGTCGAAAGGGGAAATGTATGTTGTCGTTACAATTAGCAAAATCTTATTTGTCTGAAATATATAAAGAATGGATGAAGTGTTGAAGATTGGTATTCAGGTCCCACGTGACAAGGGGATGGGAACAGACATCCTTACTCACTGGGAGGGTGAGGGGCGCTCGGTCCTGCACAGTGCTTTTCAGAGTGTGGGCCTGGGGATCGCATTTGAGCAGAGGTCACGCGGAAAACTAGACCAGTGTGTGTGAAACCTTGGGAAAGTGTCTGGCCTGGAATCAGTGCTATGTAAGGGATTGCTCACATTATTGACATGAAAGGGAACGTTGAGATTCTGATAGAAGAGGGAGTGAACCAGCTCACAGAAAGATACTCAATAAACCAGTTCATGGAAGATTTCAAAGCTCATGGAATAAGGTCACCTTAACTGGGACTTAAACAGGGACTTAAACTCCTACCATTTCCAGTAAAGCTATGGCCATTTCACCTGGTTTGTG
>NW_006366051.1:0-792 GCF_000327345.1 Myotis davidii
TTTTTTTTTCCTTTGGAGTTTAGGCAACAAAACAAGGCTTTCGGGGAGTTGGGTTAAAGCGTTTTAAGTATACTGCCTGACGATTGCAAGGGACAGATGTTTTGTTTAGCTTCTGAGTCGGTTTTCTCTCTCTTCTGATGTGTTACTGTTAAATAATCTTTCCTATCTGTTGTAAAAGGAAAAGGCTATCAGTCATTCAGTTCTTACCACCAAAGGTGTAAGCTTGATGCAGTATTCACATAGATGAAATTCTGACTTTTATTGTTGAAAATAATACGTTGAATACCAGGCATAAAGGAGGATACCGCGGAACTTGAAGGATGTTAAAAGTCATTCTAGTCCCTCTTTTCTGGGCCAATCTTTCACAGCAGTCTGAAGCTTAATATTCCTAACATGTATCCATTTTCTTATGTGTTTGCACATTTATTTAACAAACATTCATGTGGCACTTACCAAATACCAGGCATTAAGTACATAAGAAAACCTGATGGAGTAGATACTCTTATTATTCCTAATTTGCAGATGAGAAAATGGAGGCAAAGCCACAAAACATTACTTTCTCAAGGCCACACACTATAAGCCTATGCACTCAGGTAGTCTGGCTCCAGAATCTGTACCTTCTGCAACTAAGCTAATACTTCTACTTCTTCAAGCTAAGTATTTATGCATATAGACCGTATTTTAAAGGTGAAAACACTGTAGTGTAAAGATGGAGAATATATTAATAGCCATACACATGTAAGTCCTAAACGCCAATGTAAAGGTCTTGTAAAGACCTGACTGCCTTTCTCA
>NW_006366052.1:0-792 GCF_000327345.1 Myotis davidii
CTTCCTTCTTTTTTATACTTCAATTAGCACTCTGTTTTGTACTTCTAATCTAGCATTTACCCTTTCTTTGATTTGAATTTCTTTTGTATCTACTTTCCTTCTCATTGAATTCTGAAACACTCAATACAGGGATTTGCCTTTGCTTCATTTCTATGTCCTCAGAACATCCACAGAGCAGGCATACACCAAAGTTCTTTCCTAGCAAGTAATCCTTATACCCTGGTACTTCCTTTACTTTTTGATCTTGTACCAAAATGATCATGAGGTTGTTTTCAAGAGTCACATATCTTACAACTCACTCATTCTCCTTTCTCATTTTATAGAACAACATATTTGGCACAAAATGGTATTACACATTCTTTAATTCCCCAGTCAGGAGGAAATGCCCAATTTAAATCAAGGAATGATAGAACTAAAAGCTTGTTTTGACAGTTTATATGCACTCATGTATTTGTTGGCCAAAGAATGATTTGGTGATTTGGGTTATAGCCTGTAAGCTGTCAAATGCATTTACTATATCTAATTATGTTTGTTACTTCAGAAAATACTTACTGAGCTCACATTGTATGGCAGACATTGTGTTGGGTGGTAGGGATATACAATGAACAAAATGGTCTTTATGGGTTAATAATGATAGCAAACCAATATATAGATAATTTTAACACTGTGTGGTTCATATTATGAAAGTGCAGAATATTTTGTGACCTACTGTAAAGGGAGAGGGAAAGTTTCCAGAAGATTATATCCACGATGAAATCTGAAAGAGTACAGAGTGACAAGGCAAAAGAAAAA
>NW_006366053.1:0-792 GCF_000327345.1 Myotis davidii
AGGGCTGTTTCTGTTTTTATTTTGTGGCCTCTTGAGCAACTTTGATTCTCATCAATTGCCTATGTCTCTTTCTCTTTATACCCTCTGACTGTAAATGAATCTTTGACTTACTATTTATTTTTAAATTTTCTTCCTCAAATAATTGATTTATCTTCCTGGTTTTAAGTTTTAATTTTATGTTAATGATATTCAAATCCAAATAATCTCCACTTTTATATTTCAAACTGCCTCCTAAACATTACCATTTAAATGTGTCATGATTCCACAACACTTGCAAAATGAAGCAAATTATCCTCTCTCACTTCATTAGCACAACATCTCTTCTTTTTAATTTAAGATGTCAACTGATCAATCCTTGTATTTTATTTATATTGTCATTATTCCCTAAGTCACCCTCCACAGTGAGATTAGTATGATAAACTCAGTTTCCTTGATTCTATTTGTTCCCTTTTCTACTGGTAAGTAACCATGCATAATTTTAATAGAAAATGTGAAGATAAACAAAAATTTATTTCACATTCTTGCTCAGAAATCTTGTGCTTTCTATCTTAAAATATTTTATCGACAGCTTTCCAAATTTATCTTGGACATTTCAATGTCCTTCCTGAACTTGAAATTCATTTCTGCCTTTCAATATTTACTCATACTACTTCCCTCTACCAAAATTCCTTTATTTTTCTCTATTGGTATTTGATTTGTTCTTCATTCAACACAACTTTTCTACTACAGCTTTACAATTCCATAATTTAAAAAAATTTAAGGGGGTAACGTGGGGATAAGGACACATATGTA
>NW_006366054.1:0-792 GCF_000327345.1 Myotis davidii
TGCATATTACCCTTTTATTATATAGGATTCTGTGTGATGAGTACAAAAGGCCCTACTCCAGACCTACCTGAACAGAAACACTGTAAGATATGGAAATTTGCCTTCTAGGAGGTACTAGGTGGTTCTTAGGCATGATAAAATCTGGTGATCGCTGTCCTAGAATTCAGAGCTTCTGAAATTATAATGTGCATACAAATTATCTGGGAATCTTGTGTAAAATGCAGATTCTTTTTTAGTAGGTCTAGAGTGGGGCCTGGGAGTCTATATTTCTAACAAGCCCTGGGTGACAATGATGTCTCCAGAACTCACTTTTGACTGACTGCTATATGGGTGATGTTTAGACCAATGATACCATTGCTGGCTCTGGGCAGATGTGACAGAGCTGCCAAGACAAAGTTCCCCGTTGCCCTCACTACTGTTTATTGCTTTGGAAAAAATACGTATTCTATGCCTATTGTTGTCCTGGAAGCAGAGCACTGATCAAGTAGAAGAGTCATGGTCAGATAAATTTTCTTATAATAACACACATTGCAAGAAAAATAAAAGAATGAAATTGTATCGGACACTGTCTTACTACTTTTGTGCTGAAATGCCATTAACTGATGAGCAGTCTACACCAGCCTGTGTCTCACAGGTTTATATTCTGATCACACCATCCACATAGGAAAACAAAGTGCCTATGCTCTGGCTATTGCTGAGGTCTTTCATTGGCCAAGGTTCATAGGGACCATCATTATGAACCGCTGGTCCAGTCCCTTGACCACTTATACTCTTACCTATGAGCTCTATGAC
>NW_006366055.1:0-792 GCF_000327345.1 Myotis davidii
TCAACCCACCAAGGTAAATAAGCTTTGCTTTCTCTCACCTCCCTAATCTACCACCAATGAATCTCATGGATTCCCCCCGTATGTCACCTCTTTTGATTCTAATGCATAAAATAAGCCGGGTGACTACATTTAAGAGGAAGAGGAAGGCAGCAGTCTCAGAGATACGGGAAAACAGAAGAGGCAAGAGCTTCAGAGTGAGATAGATTTCACCTACTACTGATTCTTAAGAAAGAAGAAGGGGGCCACAGCTGAGGCAAACAGGCGGCCTATGAAAGCTAAGAACTGTCCTCAACTGACACTCAGCCAGGAAATGGGACTTCAGTCCTCCAACCACAAGGACTGTAATTGCGCTAACTAGAAAGAAGGAACCAGATTCTCCCAAAAAGCCTCCAGAAAGGAACACAGCCCCGCCAACACCTTGACTTGAACCTGGTGAGCCTCTTATTTACAAACTGTAAGAGTCATACTTGTGTGTCAAGCTGCTAAGTGTGTAGTGATCTGTTTCAGCCCCAATTTTAAACTAATGCACTCACCTCAAAACTGGTACATGGTAGAACAGTATTTAAGACCAGGTGTGAGTGCTTCACCACAGTTACTCTCTAGTGGGGAGACTTCTTGTGAATTCAGCTTCCGAAATAAACTTGCTAGACGGAGACCGCCAGGGAAGAGACTCACAGATGCCCAAGAGTATAGTTACTGTTCCTGGGAGCCTGGGGCCTCAAAAACTGATGAACTTTAAGACTAGATGAGTCCTCAAAGATAAAACCCAATGTTCTTACTTTATAGTTCATT
>NW_006366056.1:0-792 GCF_000327345.1 Myotis davidii
TACATAAAGCTACCCATGACCTAAACACCTCTAAAAGTTTACATCTTTGATAATCCTTGGGTGGCAGAGCCACCCTGGTCAGTCCAAGTCATCCTGATGAGAAACTTGTATCAACAGGTTTTCCTGTTGATTTAGATCCCTCAGTGACGAATGCTTGTGAAACTATGCAGTAGCTCTTTATCAAACAAGGAGAGTAAGGCTTTACTGCTCCGGGAACTTCTGTTTTTCTTTCTGCCCAGCAAAAACACAAAGGGGCTCTCTAGGTCAGGACTCCAGGAAGAAGGCCAAGCCGGGCCCAACGCCAACTGACTTTACATCCATGACACCCTTTCTCGAAACAGGTCCCATAGCCCTGAACGGCGGGGGATTCCAGAGAGGAACAAATTGTTCCCTCCTTTGATCTGGTGAAGCATTTTTTCTGGTGCCCTCAAACGGCACCTCAGATCCCTTGCAAATTGAACTTGACAGGCCTTGGTTCAGGTTCCCGACGGAGCGATTGTGAAGGTGCTATCTTACACGTGATAATCGGATTCTTTGTGGAGGTTGTCTCCAACTCTTTGTGAAGTAGGTTTTGTTTTGTTTTAATGCCCATTTGAAACCTGAGAAAACTGAAGCTCAGAGAGTGAATGGCTCCTTAACCTTTCAGTTCAAGCTCCTTACTCAAGGATTTGGGAACCGCACTGACCATGGCTTTGATCCCTTCTAACTGATGTCCAAGAACTCAGGAATTCCCTGGTCATTGCACAATAAGCTTTCTATACCTTCATCAGGGACAGGGGCTTCTAAAAAAAA
>NW_006366057.1:0-792 GCF_000327345.1 Myotis davidii
GGGTTGTGTTTCCAAGTGGGTATCTGCTGTTTTCCATGTACCTCCACACACACTCAAAGACAAGCTGACATCACCATGACACTGGGCAAGTAGGAACACTGGCAGTAAAATAGTCCAGGAAGCCATTCTTATGCAACTTGAACCATACTTGGAAGTGACTGCAAATCACATAAACACATTTCACTTCCTCTAAACTCAATCGCTGCCCAACTCAGTGTTTCCTTATCCAGAAATGCACTGTGGTCATCCAACATCACTTGGTACAGGGAATGTGTGCTGCAGGGGGTGTCACACAGAAAGGAAAACCAGCCTTAACCAATGGCAAGTAGAATAACTAATTTTGCAAAACTAACAAAACATAGGCTCATGAGAATGTGATGCTGGGCCTGGTCCAGGGTCTGGCAAGGGCCTGTCCATGAGGAGAGCCTTAAAGTGAAAGCTTCATGGCTCACAGTGAGCTGCCTCTGTACATGTGAAATGGCTACGACAGCAGTATTTTCCACGTGCGGCTGTGTGGGAATTAAGGATAATAGGCATATAAAGGCTTTATACATAAATATCATGGTGCCTGGCACATAGCAAAGGCTCAGTTAGCGGTTGTTATTATCAATGAGTGTGGGAAGGAGAGGGAAAAAACTCCAAACCCAATGAGGCCCTCAGTCCTTCCGCATGCAGAGATGAGAGCCTGGCCTCCCAAGCAGGAGGCTCGGGTTGTCATGTTCAGGTGGATTTCCTCCCAAAGGCGGAATCTAGCCTATATGCATTCATTTGGGTTGTGTTTCCAAGTGGGTA
>NW_006366058.1:0-792 GCF_000327345.1 Myotis davidii
GTGTATAGGACGATGCTCCAACCAACTGAGCACACTGGCCAGAGCCAATATCACTTTTGAGTCAAGGACTCCAAAATCTCCAGACCCAAATTCTCTTCTGTGTTCCATACCCGTACTTATGATTCCTTATCGGACACCTTTACTGAGTTGAAAGCAGTTTCACCCAGCAGTAGCATTTCATGATAATTGAGGGACATTGTCCATTCCAATGCATTGGTACCTCATTCTAACTGTCAGTGCCCATTCTGAATGGTGGCTAAAATTACTTTCATAGCATGCCTGGTCACAGCATTTCAAACTTTGCATGTCCCAACCTGAACTTCTTAATTATTCTTACTACTCCAAATCTGCTATACAGCTGATATTTCTCTTTCAGTTAATGGCACTACCATCAACTCCACTGCTCAAGCAAAAACTTCAGGAATCATTTTCTATTTTCTCCTTATTTAACATCTATACCCAGTGATCATGTCTAGTTGTTCTCTCTCCACATTTGTATTTATATCCATGCTCTCCTCCCTACTAAAAAGCACTGTCAGTTCCTTGGTTCACACACTGTCATCCCTCATCTGGCCTAGCTTCCTATCTGGTTTCCTTCATCCAACATCTCCACTTTCTAAGCCATTTCCCACCGGCACCTCAAGTTACTTTATAAAACACAAATCTTACCATGTCATTTGAAATTCCACACAAATGTTTCCTGATTCCATCCATCAGAAACATGTCGGAGCACATGTTAGATAAGGAATAAGATAGGAGAGCAGTTCAGATGTTATTTGATTTAAAAAAAAA
>NW_006366059.1:0-794 GCF_000327345.1 Myotis davidii
GAAATGGAATAATCCAAATAGGAGGCTACTTAAATTATCTCAGGTATAATGCTATGACTCCCTAGTCTAGATTGAATCTCAAAAAAATGGGGGGGAAAGGAGGATGTTAATACTCTAAATTCTATACTTGTCCCCTCATTTTTCATTATACCAGGTGGAACCATGTGAGATTGCCATTTGTGTTAGTCTAAAATATTCAAATTTCAACCATGTCTTATGTCCCAACATAAAGATATATCTTTTGCACTGATGATAAGGAAGATTAAGTGGAATTACAGTGACTTGAGAACTACTTATTTTATACATTTGACCCCCAAAGAATATGGTAGATACAATTCTAAACCGGGGCAGAAGGAGGTCATGATCTGTAGGAACCAAGAGTCTGGCACACCTCAGCAAGTCCTTAGAGTTTCCCTGAAAACTGATCTAGAGTTTCCATTACCAGTCCTCAGAGCAACCACCTTGAGTCATTAATAAAAACTAAAGTAAGCCTTAAAAAAAAATCCAAACGTTAAAGGAATTGTGAAATCTATTCTAAATGATAAAAACAGAAATGCTTTTGGTTCATAAAAACAAATCCTCAGCTAACATGGAAAAGTTGGTTCATTGGTTGAGGGTGCAAGATAGCCAATGACATAGAATTCTGGTTCTTAAAAGATGAATTAATTTATTCTATCCTATGTTGAAGTTTGAATCCAATAGAGAGCTCATTAATTAATCATGAAAGCAACCACTAGCAACAAAACACACAGAAGTGTTACACAACATATTAAATATCAGTTTGTTACATTCAC
>NW_006366060.1:0-792 GCF_000327345.1 Myotis davidii
CAAAGAGAAATGGCCACACATGAATGATATTCCGAATTCTCAATGAAGAGTATGGCACACACACTGAGCCGTTATAACACACCCCCTTACATCATTGTTGTGCTTTCAGACCTTCTATCAGACTAGGGACAGCTACCCTCTCTACATTTTAAGCTCAGTGGTCCAGTGTCGCTACAGGGGGAGATGTTTCTCTTTGAGGCTCTCAAATAAGAAATTTTAACTCAATTTGATAGGCAATGTGGGCTGTGAAACAATAACAAACTTTTCAATTACGGAATTTCTAAGATAGTTCTTTTTCACTCTCTTTCCTTGTCAGTGTACTTTTTAATAGACATTAAGTGTGTAATTGAATCTTCTCAAAGGGATGTTCCATGGCAGTCATAGGGCAAAGCCCATGACTGAGGCTTTGAGTGGTGTCTTTCCTAAAAATAGGGTATTTCTAATATCAGTCATTGGAGGTGGCAGGAGAAAACTATGATGACGAAGGCAATATTTTGAGGAGTTTAACTTGAGAGAAATATGCAACTAATTTGGAATGAGAATATAAGAAAGGAAGACCTTTTTAATTGCTTGGGTACAGGCCAGTGATGCATGCTGGAGATGTGATTATTATAGAATCAGCATAACGTACTCTGTCTGGCCTTCCGGTAAGTAATTTGGTAACAGGGATAAATATATGGATTGATTGAAATAATTCACATAAAACACCTGGCGCAGGGGAGGACTTTGAAATTGGGAGACATTTGCTAAAGGCATGATTATTAAAGTTTCCGTAAACTCTATTTTTTTCCT
>NW_006366061.1:0-792 GCF_000327345.1 Myotis davidii
TTTTTGTGCAACCTAATATTTTCCTTTAAAAAGGAACTTATTATACAGTTGGATCTGATTTGTCCTGTTTTTGTTTGATAAGTTAGTGATATAACCAGAATGGCGATAAACCACATATCACTAAAAAATAATGATAAAAATTGACTTATCATCTGGCCCAACAATTGTATTTTTGGGCACTTTATCCAAAGATATGAAAAGTATTTTCACCCAGGAACTGGTACACAAATGTTCATAGCAGGTTTACTTGTGATAGAAACTACTCGATGTCCTTCAATAGGTAAATGGTTAAACAAAAAGGTATAGCCATGGAATACTAACCAGCAATATGAATGAATAAGCTATTAATATACCCAAAACTTGGATAAACCTCAAGGAAATTCTACTAAATGAAAAAAATATATTCATAATGAGTGCATACAACATAATCCCATTTATGTAATCCCATTTAAGAAATGGCATAACAACATAGAAGATAATTTAATAGTGGGTTCCAGGGGCTAGGGGTGGAGGGATACATATGCTTGTAAATACATACACATAAGGAAATATTTTAGTGATGAGTATCTTGATTTTCCTGGAGATTACACAGGATACATACACATGTAATAAAATTGCTTAGAAGTACATGCAGATATACAAAAACACATCAGCAAATTACTGCAATTATAACTGTTGAAATGTGTATAAGCTCTATAAATTGTGCCAATGTCATTTTCTTGGTTTTCACTTTGTATTATAAATATGTTATTATGTAAACACTAGTGGCCTGGTGCACAAAATTCATGTGGG
>NW_006366062.1:0-792 GCF_000327345.1 Myotis davidii
TTAACCTGACCATGGACTCATACAAAATTGTAGGTGTAACAAGAACAGGGTTCTCAATGATTCCTGCAAATGACCCCATTTCTTTGAGTTAATTTTACTCAGCAGTGTTAAAAGTCTCCAGGAATTTCAGCAAGATCATGTGGTCTTTTGAAGATAGACATGTTGTAAGTTGAGTCTGAATTTTACTGTGATTCCAGTACCTGGCTTCCTGAGTGACTGAGGGGAAGTAAAATTCAAGGATCAAGTATATTTTCTGTAGGTGCCACCCTGGTGCTCACCGCAAATCACAGGAATGTGTAACTGAAACATGGATCTAGAGGTTTTCAGTCAAGAAAAATGGTGCAGTCCTTGTCAACCCCCATGACCAACATGACTATGTTATATTTCCTAGTGACTTTTAACATCATAAAGTCTGTTAATTTCAATTGATGTATTTGAATCCCCATATAAATGACCCAATGAGGTCAGTAGGTAAGATAACACTGTCCTTCACTGTCAAATCATAACAGAATTTCTCAGAGATGTTAACGGTTTATCTAATATCTCGGTGTTAGTATCACTCAGTCTCCCGAGCCTGCCCACTTGTGACCAATCTGCAATGAGAAGGAAGATAACTGGTCCAGACCCACCATATGCTAGACGCTCAGTTAACATTAGTGTTCTCTTGTTTGTTATCCCTGCTCCGCATTTACTAGTAAATCATTTTATCATCTTGCACCTCTGTGAGATGATCAAGTATACAATCTCCATTTAAAAAACATTTTAATTGATTTCAGAGAGGAAGGGAAAGGG
>NW_006366063.1:0-792 GCF_000327345.1 Myotis davidii
CCCATCCTCCTTTCCCTCTGGTGATCACCATACTATTGTCAGTGTGTGTCTAATAGGATGATTAATTTCCGTTTTTGAAATTTATATAAATGAAACCAAACAGAAAGGCCTATTTTGTGCTTGGCTTCTTTGACTCAACGTTACATTTGTGAAATTTAGCTATGTTGTTGCATGTAGCAGTAGTTTGTCAATTTTTGTTGACGTATAATATTTCATTGTGTGAATATATACCTTGTTCAACCTCTTTACCTATTATACTTACAGGTGGTTTCAGTTTGGGGCTATTATGAATAGTGTTCTGAATACTACTGCATGCTTGTCATTTTGTTTATATTTCTGTTGAGTATATAACTCAGAGTGGAATTACTGGGTCATAAAATATGCTTTGTTCAGATTTAGCAGGTATGGTTAAACATTTTTCCAAAATGGTTGCACAAATTTACACTCCCACCAACAATGTATAAGCAGTCCCATTATCCCACACTTGGTACTGTCTGCCTGTCATTTTAGCTATTCTGGAATGTGTGTGATAGTTTTGTTTTGAGATTCAATGATTTGGAGTAAGTTCTGATGCCTAGTGTCAGAGAAATCTATTGATATAATGCCTAAAATGAAATAATACAAAAGGAGTATGAGGCACTAAAAGGACTCACACTAAACTTGGGAAGATAAGAAATTTAAATATGACCCTAACAGGCCACAGTGAAATAATGAAGTATTTGGGACCAATGTTAAATGTTCCCTCTCTCTTTTTTTTCTAATCTTTACCCGAGGATATGTTTTTATTGATTT
>NW_006366064.1:0-792 GCF_000327345.1 Myotis davidii
AAAGGCACAGAAAAATGCTTGGTAGCTATAAACTTTTGTCTCTTTTAATGCTTTAAAGAAGAAGAAGAAAAAAGACTGGCATGTCTTTTTTGTTATCATTCCAAAGAAAATGTCATGTTGATACTTTAATAGTGGTCATTATACATTAGTGGAACCTATTATAAGGAGAGACTTTGTGCTAAAGACATAATTTCTGTAAAAACAATGCAATGATAAAAAGCTCTCACTTTCTTTTCTTCCTTTCAGTGATTACCAATTCAGAGAATGAGTTTCTTACATTTGAAAACAGTTCCTGAGGGTAGGTCTTTTCAACATCTTAGTTCTTCAAAGCCATTTTTCACAATGTGAAAAGCATTCACTGATTATAGAAAACAAGAAGACTGCGATATCATTCTGGGAGCAGTAATATTGAAATTGGTGTGTCAGAGCCTTGCTGTGAGTAATGAAACTCATAGCAACACAGGACCAGGGTATTCAGCTGGATATACACTAATAGCACACCAAGCACCGACACCCCAAATAAAAGCATTAATTCCTTACATCAAATGCTCATCCATGGTGATTTAGCTTGTGAGCTTGCATATTGGAGGCATAGTTGTGAATAAACAGTGAACATTGTTATATGATGTGTTTGACAAACTACCATGACTCTAACCATATTTTATAACGCCTGCTTTGGAACATGCTTTAAGTTGTGTAAATAATATGTTCTTCATCAGAAGTTAAATCAAACCAGTATTACATGCGATGACAGCATTGTAGAACATTGACCTTTTCATATTATCACTAGAG
>NW_006366065.1:0-792 GCF_000327345.1 Myotis davidii
TTTTTTTTTTTTGGTGTTTTTTTTTTCAAGTTTATACTTATTGTCTTCTGGTTAAAGTAGCAAAGCATTTTTAAAAGCTCTATTCCTCAAAGACCCTATGTTTTGTATAAATTTTCTACTACCACTACTGAAATTCTTCCAACATAATTATATCACTTTGGGGAGAAGCTTACTCAAATGTTGGGTTTTACATTATTACACTTATTTGCATGTTGTACTGAAGAGCCACAGTGCATGTGATTACATTTTTCTTTTTTCTACTTTCCCTTTGGTTAATAATGGTCATTTTCCACCTTAACTTTCTGTGTTCTATTACTGAGTTTTCTTTAGTTTTCCTTTAAATGTTCTGAGAGAGTTGTCAAATGCCTATAAGTGTTTTTGTCCAAATGCTGAATATTTTCAAACACACCCTTAGTTCCCATTTACATTTTCCTTGAAGTCATCTCTCTTGTAGTTTTTCAACTTCCTGCTTCATTCTAAACTAGTTGCTCTCTCAGTGGACATGAGCTTTGTCTTTCAACGCGCATCTGATGAGATTTCCTCTGTCCTGGATCTTAAGTCCCATTCTTGTTTTCTTCCCTTTGCTGAGAATATAACAGTAGCTTCCTAGGAAAGAGCATCTGGAGGCACATTTTCCGAGTCCTTTTATACATAGACATTTATTAATTATACCGTGAGTATTGATGGTTGGTGGGGTGAAGAACTCAAGTTCAGAAATCAACATCTGCCAGCATTTTGAAAGTGTAACTCCATGGTCTCCTGGTGCACAATAGCTGGCATTCTGATGGCATT
>NW_006366066.1:0-792 GCF_000327345.1 Myotis davidii
TCAGTGTGCATCATAACAACTGGTTGACTGGTCGTTCTGGTCATTTTGGTCATTCCTACATAATGGTCGCTGGGCTTTTATTATACAGATCATACTCCTAAAGTTTATTTCCACAGATTTCATCACTGCCCTTGGCTTTTGTACTGAATATATGGTCTGTAAATAAATGTAATAGGATAGGCATGTATACGTATAAGGTAGCAAGTTAAGTGAATAGGAAATGTGAAATGTTTAGATTTCACCTAAAATACTGATTTTATAGAGAGAGGCCACTTTTAACCTCTTGTCCATTGATCACATCAATACTGGAGAGCCAAGCTTACTTGAGCCTGGGCAGGTGTGGGTGCTGGCCTGGTACTGGTTCTTTTGTAGAAAAGCTGTTTGGAATAGTTAAAAACACTCTTACCTTTACCGAATCTGAGCTTGCAGGATATATTTTACTAACCTATCATGCTAGTTTCCTATTGTTTTTCTTTAATGTCTTCACAGAGTTGTAAAGAATGGAGTTACAAGAAAGCATCTTGATATATGTACATATCCAGGGTGTCTCAAAAACACGTAGACACAATTTAACAGCTGATTGCTCAACTGATGTTGTTTTCTTTTTGGCCAGACTAACCTTTGAACAAAGAAATTCATCCTAAAATGCTACCAGATGTTTGAAAATGCAGTTGAAGAACAAACACTGCCTTTCTAATTGTTCAAAATGTCCCCCAAAATGTATAAACAGCTTAACAGCTGATAACTCAATTTTAACTACTTTTCAGGTTTAACTGGTTTGAAATAATGGGT
>NW_006366067.1:0-792 GCF_000327345.1 Myotis davidii
ATGTCTTTCCAGGCTTAGTCTTCTTAAGCCTCCTCAGTGTCTTCCCTTCCTGTTCATTAATTCTCTTTCATACATGTTCCTTCCAAGCTTACATACATGGCATAGAGGATATACTGAGCTTTTAGTAATTTTGCTTTTCAATAGATGCAAACTCTATTGAAGAAAATGAAATATAGATTAAGAAACAATTAAATCAGCTGAAAAAATTTTATACATATTCTTTATTTTAACTTACCACGCAGAAAGTATTTCCACTTTCTATAATTGGTCGGTATCCAGTACAGCGACACAAATTACCTGATTAAGAAGAGATCAATGTTTAGCAAATGATATAGAAATATACTGCATATTTGTACTTCATGTTTTCAGTGGAAAGTTATAATAGTAATTAAATTCTGTTTTGCTTCCCAAACCAGCAAAATCGCTCTTTGGAACAGAGATGTTCTTCAAAAGTAGATCTTGTAGTAGACTTTACAACATAGTCTCATAGTGGTCTCTATGTGAATTACAGGCATAGAATCTGGGAGGAAATAATTCATTGCCATAAAATTGTGTATATTTTTTTTTTAAAAAAAGAGCAAGCAAAACCACAATATATCTGATTTTTCAAAACTCTATATACTTCATTAGTGTGGGTTATTTCATTGAACAAAGATTATCAATTGTTCAAATCCATTCAGGTTTGGTTAAAATTATAATTGAAACCATAGGTCAAAGTTTTAGTACTTAGTGAGAAGCTAAAAAATTTTGAGTAAAGAAGTTGTTGAGAGACAAGGAAAACTACTAGACTCT
>NW_006366068.1:0-792 GCF_000327345.1 Myotis davidii
AAAAAAGGAATGAAGTACCGATACATGCCACAACATGGATGAACCTTGAGGCGATTAACGCACAACACTAAATATACCACAAGCCAGTGAATTGTACACGTTAAAAGGATGAACTTTAATGTATGTGTATTATATCTCAATTACACAAGCATGTGTATTTATAAGAGGAAATCTGGAAGGATGCGTGCGAAATATTAGTGATTATTTTCTATGGCCCGATTATAAGTATTGATTTTTCTTATTAGTGTTTTGCTGCATTTTCCCAGATAGTCTACAATAAACTTTATTACTTTGGGAATCATAAAATCAGTTCTTTTTAGTTGGTTAAGGAAGCATGGGTACAGTTTGCCTGCTCCAGCCTCCACTGCAGGGAGAGAGATGCCTGCCTAACTACCTCCCAGCTGAGGTGGTATCCAGTTGACCAGAAGGCTGGGGAGTAGGATGAATTACCTCCAATGCAGTGATAGTGTGGAGGCTCACACGCCCCGTGAGCTGTGCTGGGCTGTGGCACAACAGCTGGCTGACCCCAAGCCCTAGCACATCTGGCATCTCTCTGCCTGCCCTATGAGCAACTGTGTGGCACTAGGAGGCTGGAGTCACACAACCCAGATGTTGCTGGAGGAGACAGATTTGCCTGCAAGAATCTAGTGGGAAATGAAATCAAACTAGTCTGGGAAAAGAGCCTCAAGTCCCCTAGCTCAGAGTTACCCTGGGGGAACTTTAGAGCAGATAACCCATAAACCCCTTTTCCCTAACTCTGAGTGTTGGGGATCCTCAAAGTATACTTTGCAT
>NW_006366069.1:0-792 GCF_000327345.1 Myotis davidii
CTAATGAGTTTGCCGACCACTGGCCTAGAGTCAGGAAGAAGCCTATCTAACTTTAGTCTAACTGAGGAACATGTTCAGACCGTATTTTTAAACCGAAGATTTAAAAATTGCCAAAGTTAAATGCATTGCTAATATAATCATTAAATTGTTTTAGTTAACAGTCTATTAAAAGTAAGCACACACTATTAGATATTTGCAAATTTAACTATGAGGAAAAAAGAATGAATGCTTCTCCTTTAAGAAAATATTCATGGATTTTAATTTTGGATTAAACTGATTCGATAAAATGTAATATTTAGCCTATTGCCTTATTTTGGATTGCGTCTTTTAATCTGTCAACATTACTATTCTTTCAGGGCAGTGATTTGATTATATGCATCTCTGTGTACAAAGGCCTGAGAACAAAGCCTAGCAGGTAGAAGCACACCATGTATGTATGTATACATGCATCTGTATATGTAGGTAATGTGTGAAAAGCATGCCACAGCCAAAGTTTTGCTGATTAACAAGCATAGAACAAGATAAGTTCATATTTGGGATATGTTAGACATTATTACAATACATTATTATGATTAAGAGTGATAAATCTTGCTACTTGCATGAGATCCTGGCTCTGCTACTTACTTAGAAACTGTGATTTGCGTCAATAAAATTAATCTTCCTTTCACTTTCTTCATTTATAAAAATTGACAAAGATAATATCTAGTTGTTATATTACATATATGCTAATTTATAAAAAGTCAGTATAGCCCTACCCATGTGGAGCATCAACTTATGAACCAGGAGGTCACA
>NW_006366070.1:0-792 GCF_000327345.1 Myotis davidii
GATTTAAAGAACACTATGTGATCCAAGGGGAAAAACAGCTACGGAAGGACAATCACTGAAGCATACCTTGATGAGGTTACTGTAATTCCAGAATATAACAATGAACACTGCTGTATTCTGGGCAGAACAGGAATACTGAAGAAGACCAAAGAAATCAGATTGGCTTCACAAATTTCCTCAGCAATGTTTCAACAGACAAGTACCTGAGAACAGTATTTTCAAAACTGTGAGAAGAAAAAAGTGAATACAAGAATTTCATACCCTACTAAGTTATTGTTTCTGTGAAATGGCATAGATAATCAGGTGTGTAATCTAAGGCCTTAGAGGAAAATTGCACTCCGATGGATTAATTGGGTAAGTATCTTTTTGAATTCTAGCCAATCAGAAGAAAGAGGAGGAGGAGGAGGATCAAAATGAGTGATTCAGAGATTTGGAAGCTGAACAATAAAAGAAATAGTAGAGATTACTGAATTTATATAAGTATAGAAAGTAGACTTTAGAATCCATATTAAATGGCTTGTAGAATATAATGCAAAGGGTATAAAACCTGACAATGTAAAATATTATACTGTGATAACTAATCAAAATCAAGGAAATAAAAACACACTAGGTAGGAGACATTTTAAATACAATATTCTTCTTCTTATTTTTTTTTTTTAGGATAAGGCATCAATAGGTACTGTCAACATTGCTAAATACGTAAACAGAATATAGATGTGTCATTTTACAGTGGTAAGATATTAAGAGATAACCACTGCAAAGTCTATAATTTTAATTCAAAGCTTTGATATC
>NW_006366071.1:0-792 GCF_000327345.1 Myotis davidii
AAAGGTTCGCCATCACTGGCATAAACTGAGCACTGATGGACCTGAACAAATGGAGAGAAGAAAGAACTGCCTTCCAAGAAATGGTCAGTGTGAAAAAAGCCCTGCCAACAAAATGAATAGGGCATATCTAGAAGACTTCCTTGAACTGGAGGATGTGAAGGAATAGTGGAGTTAGGATGCAAGGGCATGTTGGGACAATATTGTACATGGCTACTTCCAAGCTACCATGTGCAAACTTTAAGCTGCAGATAGCAACTTTTTCAGAAAATGTTAAGGGCTGTTAATTTGCAGTGATGTACAGGATGAATTCTAATAGGGAGACACAGAAAACAGATAAATCTATTAAGAAGCTATTTGATAGTCCATGTGAGTCCACAAAGATTTGAAATATTTTGGCAGTTAAAATAGTAAAGATGGGGCAAATACAAGGAATAGACATAATTCAAATAACAATTGATTAAATATAACGACTTTTTGCTTAAGTACTTAAATATGGCTAACCCTTAGTGATTGGACATGGAGAAATAATGACTTCACTTGGGGACATGATGGCTAGAACCCAAAATGAGATATTAGGAGATAAGACAGGAGCTCAATTGGAAATTGTCATATAAATAAAGAATTCAGTTGTAAAGCCATAAAAAGGAATAAATTCTCTAAAGGAAAGCTATAGATGGAAAAGAATACATATTGAATCTTAAGGGATACCTACATTCAAGGGAAATTGGGAAGAAGTAAAGCCAAATAAGTATGAGAAATATTCAGTTTTATTGATTCATTTGCTAGTGTTGT
>NW_006366072.1:0-793 GCF_000327345.1 Myotis davidii
TTCCCTGATGTGCTAGGAAGAACCCATTACTCAATGGGAAATTAAGAGAACAGCAAAGGAGGCTGGAACACACAAAACATATGCTGCTGGGTTCTGAAGAGAGACATACTGCACATTATCAAGAGAAGAGTGCTAAGCTGTTCTTAATGTCCGCCTTTCTTCATCAGTGCAAATTCTGATGAATTACTAAGTGAAACTAGGGTCAAAATAATATATGGAATAAGTATAATAAGGAAGACAAGCATGTGTGTTGGGCAGAAACTACATCTAATAAATCGATTAGAAATAAAGTAGGTGGTAATACTTTAAAATAAAGGAAGTACAGTTAGATTAATGGAAAGTGGTTCTGCAATGGTTTTTCTGCTCATTGCTCAGTTAGGTCCCCAACTACTACTAAACATCATTTTGCATTAGAATAATTGTTTAAGTAGAAACACTATCTAAATACCATTGCTTTTTCTGCAAAGATATTTGGCAGGGTTGGATTATTTGTACAACACTATATTCCATCAATAAATTACTGGAGAAAAGGCTGTTAAATTTTTAATTTCTGCCAGAACACTTTAGGTGTCAGAATAATGAACTTTTTAATACCCTGGCAACAGATTAAATAACATCTTTAAACATGGTTTGACATTTATTTGAAAAAGGTGTGTATTTTTCCTCTTCTTATTAAATTATGGCTGTCACCACATAAAGATGAAAAGAATATATTTATAAAAGGCCACAAATACAATAAGCAGACATCAATTCTATGTAGTTGGTTGAAAAACATGCCTTTCTCAGGAGGCTG
>NW_006366073.1:0-793 GCF_000327345.1 Myotis davidii
CCGGGCCTCTAATATTCATATAATAGAATATAACTCAGCAATAAAAAAGATAGGTACTACTGATACATGCAACAACATGGGTGAACCTCAAAAACATTATCCTGAATAAAAGAAGTCAGATACAAAAGACTATGCATTTATCAACTTATTTATATTACATTTCAAGAAAAGGCAAAACTGTGGACATAAAATCTGATAAGTGATTGGTTAGGGTTGGGATATAGTAAGTGGAGATGAACTACAAATGGGAGAGGGAATTTTTGAGTTATGTTTGCACAGCTGTTTAATTTACTAAAAATCATCAAATGGTAATTTAAAAAGGGAGAATTGAATGGTATTTTGACTTGAATAAAGCTGTTAAAAAATGAATATAGCCATTTTAATTATAGAGATGACAAAGGCCCATTTCATTATTCCCAAACTAGTCAATCCCCATTTGTCCTCTGTTTTAGGCAAACACTGACAGATTATGTTTGTCTATGCTAGATCTCATATCAATGGAATAATATACAGTCATGTTCTGTATAATATTTTAGTCAACAATAGACTGGGTATATGACAGTGGTCCTATAGATTATATTGGAGCTGAAAAAATTCCTATCACCTGGTGATGTTGTAGCCTGTATAACATCATAGCACAGACATTACCCACATATTTGTGTTGATGTTGGCATACACAAACCTAGTGCGCTGCCAGTCATATAAAAGTACAGCACATGCAATTATATACAGTACACAATACCTGAAAATATAATAAACAAGTGGTTTATGTATTTACTATACTATACTTTTT
>NW_006366074.1:0-793 GCF_000327345.1 Myotis davidii
GAGAACATTGCAGAGTGGTTTCTCAAGGCATTTCCCCTTTTGTTTACATGGTCAAAAGGAAAATCACAAACACTTCTAATTACAAAATGTGCCATGTTTCTGTGGTGGGTATTCCGATTGTTGTAGTTATCAGTACCGAAGATCTGGAGTGGGGGCAACCTTTCTATTTTAATACCGAAGTGCTGTGCTCCTTTTGGCCACTTTCAAAAGTCTTCCCTCACCTTGGATAAACTAGCAGGAATATTCAGAAAGTTGACAGTTACAGTTTTTATCCTGAAGGAGCAGAATCATGACCACTCCTTCCCTGAGATGAAATGTGGGAGTGTAAGTTGCTTTAGAAGTATTATTCACTCCTAAATGTATTGTTTTAAGACTCAAATAGAAAGCTAATGAAGAGTCAGACTTTATGTTGCATGGCAACAAACTAGGAAAATGAGAAGAAATTATTTGATGGATGTTCTAGATTTGAGAATTTAAAAAAAAGTACCCTATGGGAGGAAAGGAAGTATCTTTTTAAAGTAATAATAGTTATCATTTTCCTCTAGGATGTGATTTTAAAAAGGGTGTGTCAGTATTGTGTGCAAGGATATCATTGTTAGCTAGATTCCTCTTGATTGCTAGTAGAGATTTTAGTCCTGATTTGCCCTAAAACACGAGTACAAAGACCTGATAATTACAGGTTTAGAGGAACTGCCTTTTCAGGAAGAAACACTGGAAATCTCTGTTAACACAAAGATATTTAAGAGTGTACATAGTAGGTGCTCAACAAATTAATTGAGTGAGTGAGTGAGTG
>NW_006366075.1:0-793 GCF_000327345.1 Myotis davidii
CTCTGCTTAATGAGAAGTGTGGACTCTGTCTTGGTGGTCTGGGTTCACAGAGTTAGTCTTTCTGAGGACTCTTCCTGTTTCTTCAGCTCACCCCACCCCCAGGAGAGAGGGCTGTAAACAGTTAAGCTGTAAAATGCACAGGGCCTTCTGAGCAGTTTAATAAGGACTTTTTCCTAGATTGTCAGTGGGGCAAGCGTATAAATCTTATACTTTAGAAGCTTTAAATGGCTTTTTAGGGCATAGCTGAATCTCCAAAATTAATGGAGATTAACTCTTTGCACACGTTTTGCCAGAAGTTCATAAAGGGTTGACAAACATCAGATAATGGCTACAAAGTTTAGAGTTCAAGTTTAAATGGATTGAAATAGAGGATTCTAAAATAGAGCCTGTACGGCCCCTGAAACTGCGCACCAAGTGGTTTGTGGACGTACATACATGTGTTTTATGAAAGGAAGGCTTATGCTTTCCTGATGATCTTTGTGACCCCCATAAAATACAGGATAACAGGTTTAAAAAAGACACCACAAACTCTTTTATTCTCTTTTGTCATTCATAGGCCCCCTTCCTTATTTCTTCCTGATTTTGCTAAAAAGTGATTCTAGGTTGTTACTTAATATTTGTCAGGGGACTCTGGTATGTCAGGTAGATAACAAAATTGAGAAATCTTTATCCCTTATAAGACAACGCATCTGACAAAGGGACCAGAACTTGGTGGCCCAATTCTGTTCTTTTCTGCTCATTTGATATTATGCTGAGAGCTTTGATTTCAGAGAGGAAAGGAGAGAGAGAGAGA
>NW_006366076.1:0-793 GCF_000327345.1 Myotis davidii
TAGGATATGTACTATCACTTGGATTTCCCATTTTAGACAAAGCTTGTCAAATAACAAATCCTTGGCTCCTTGGTACATTTGAACAAAGAAGGTATTTTACTTATCACCTGGAGATGAACAATGTTGAATTTTCATAAAAAATAAATAAAATACTCAAAAGAGTTGGGCCATCTCTATGTATCACTCAGGCATAAGTTGTCCAATGTTTTGGCTTTCTGAGTTCCATATATGAACCCTGTGTTGTACTCAGTCTCAACTAGATTCAGGGTTTATGTCAAGGACTGTGTAAGAAGAGAAAAACTTTGGGACTGCAATGTTTGGTCAGGTGGTAGACAACATTAAGGATGGCTTATGTCATAGTGTTTTACATTTTTCCTTCTTTGCAGCCAAATAGTCTCCAGGATCAGGACCAGTTCTAGGTCATAGGTAGAATTATATAGCGCCTGCCATGGAGGTTGAAGAGACACAGAGCAGGAAAGTAGACTTTGTGGAGATGCTTGGCGTGGAGTGGTGGTGGTGTTGAATAAATAAATGGCTTCTTTAATCCCCTTCCCCAACCCAAGTTTGGACCCAGATGCAGGAATCAAGTACATGTAGATCAAAGCATCAGATTTATTATTGACAACACCTGGGTTAGAGAAAGTGGCTTATGTCTGCAGACAAATGAGACTGTTAATGCTGCCCTGCATTAAATTTGATATAGATTGGATGTAGAAGCTGAGGGAAAAGGTGAGGGCATGAGTGGTGGGGGTGGGGGGGTTGGCAATGGAGGGATAAGGGCACATATGTAATA
>NW_006366077.1:0-792 GCF_000327345.1 Myotis davidii
TTTTTTTTTCTGTTCAGAAACTGATGATACGTTCACTTTTTCCCTTAGGAAAATAGTTATGGATTTAGCAATCTTACTTTGAGCATAATTCTCCAATGATTCCACCTAAATGTTTCTTTTTTAATTTCGTCCCAAGGCCAAGCGTTAGTGCTTGAAATGATTAGTTCACACTGCAACTAATTTAGAATTTGAGTTAACACAGACACAGTTTGCATGTGTATTCTCATTAGATTTGAAATAACCCTTTATCTCCAAAGTTTCAGAATTGTACTTACAAATGTGCAGAATTTCATCCAAGATTGTCACCAGTTTATAAACCAAGGGCTCAAGAAATCCAGGCCTCTTGAATCATCAGGGCCAACCAACTATTTTTAAAGACTTTCATGCTTATGATGCATGCATAGGTAATGCAGGCCCATTACACATTTCAATTTTTAGTCAATTGATCTCATTTACTTATTAAGAGTCATTTATAGAAAAATCAATTTGACTAAGTATCTGCAAGAGGTAATGCAGACAAAGACTTCGTAAATTAGTGAAAATTATGCAACTTTTAGGTATTATTAATGTCTGCAGGCAGTTAGCAAATATAAGACTGCATTTTATTTGCCTACCATTTCTGCTACAAATTAATCTTTATTGTTTTTCATATTAAGCTAAATAAAACCATAGAAGGTATTTCTGGAAAAATACACACCAGGAACTGCCCTATGCTGGTGGGTATCCAAATCTTTCCCATCTGAAAGCTCCCTTGTGGCATGCAGTGTGGCACCAGGGACAGATTTTGCTGTG
>NW_006366078.1:0-793 GCF_000327345.1 Myotis davidii
TTTAAGTAGTGAGGGAAATAGGAAATCAAAGGCCCTTTTGTGGCAGTTAACTTGGGCCTCTGGGTCCTCAAAGTGTTATCATACCTAAGAGGTTCTCTCACTTGTCTCTCTCAGGACACAGTGGTGGCTCTCCATGCTTTGTCCAAATATGGAGCAGCTACGTTCACCAGGACTGGAAAGGCTGTACAGGTGACCATTCAATCTTCAGGGACAGTTTCCACAAATTTCCAAGTGGACAACGACAACCGCTTGCTCCTGCAGCAGATTTCATTGCCAAAGGTGCCTGGAGATTACAGCATGACAGCAACAGGAAAAGGGTGTGTCTACCTCCAGGTGAGACTCTTGGAGCAGATGAGGACAGAGGGTTCATAGTAACCATTCTCCCTGAAAAGTTCTAATTCAGGAAATGATGGAACAAATCAAAAAGTGTTGAGAAAGTTGGGAGAAATAATGGGGAAGGGGAAAATACAAATATTTGTCTTTGATGTTCCACAGACATCCTTGAAATATAATATTCTCCCCCAAAAAGAAGAGTTCCCATTTGCTTTGGGGGTACAGACTCTGCCCCAAACTTGTGAAGGACCCAAAGCCCACACCACCTTCCAGGTCTCACTGAATGTCAGGTAAGACTTTCTGACTGAATCACTTAATTCTGTGTATAACAACCAATCTTCTTACTGGAACTCCTCACTAAGCCAAGGACTGAGATGGTGAATGTTTGTACTACATTTACCAAAAAAGTAATATGTTCTTATGTTGATACAGAATTTCTCAGTGATGAGGTTTACATTGT
>NW_006366079.1:0-793 GCF_000327345.1 Myotis davidii
GGTAGGTCTCAGATGAAAATGAAGAACATGTTATTGGAAACTGGAGGAAAAGTGGTTCTTGTTATAACGTGGCAGAGGACTTCGCTTAACTGTGTTCTGCTGTCTTGTGGAAGTGATGAACTTGATGATTTCTAAACAAAGTGTTGAAGGTGAGACCTGGTTTCTCCTCGTGGCTTATAGAAAAAATATAAGAGGAGAGAGATAATTTGAAGAAAGAAGTATTAAGCAAAAAGAAACCAGAACTTGAAGATGTGAAAAATTCCGTCTATTCATATTGCAAAAAAGGAGAAAGCATGAGTGGAGAGAACACCACCAGGGTGGCCAGACAACCACTGCTAACCCGATTAAGTGGGCAACCTGTAGATCCGATGAACTATTTCAGTAGAAGTACCACCAGCTGGGGCTTCAAGGGACAGAGAAGGGATGAATGAAGGAAGACTGCTGGGTTTCTGGGATTCTATAGGCAGGACGTGGGCAGATAGAGCTATTCAGCTGTAAACATGTGCTATCCTGCAAGAAAAAGAAAGAATGATGCCCAAGGCAGTCCAAGCTGGCTCCACCTTGATGCCAGAGTGTAGGGACTGCCACCCAAGTGAGCATGGGGGGCGGGGGTGAGGCTGCTACCCAGTGAACCCGGAACATGAACCAAAGAAGATTATTTTCCAGCCTTAAAAGCTAATAGTTAGTGAGGCAAACTCATCCACAGTAGGGATCCTGGAGGTAAAAGTCATAGAAGTGTGGGTTCCCCCTAAGACTGGGTCCCCCTGGAGTTTTTATCCTGCTAGGTCTAAGA
>NW_006366080.1:0-792 GCF_000327345.1 Myotis davidii
AAAGAAAAGAGAAATAGTTCTACTTTTGTTAAAGTGAAACATAATGTGTATTTACTCAAAAGTAATCAACCTCTGATTTATTCACATCTGTGATATATAAAAAGCATGGGGCCACAGACTGGCTTTATCCTGGATGCTAAATAACATTTGGCCTTCTCATTTTATTAATATCTTGATGTAGACCAAAAAAAAGATGAATTTCCTAGAAAAGAAACATAAGTTACAGAATCAAATGAGAATAAATTTTGTATTACCTATTGGGAATGAATAATAAAGTGTTAACTGCATATATACCTATTATGAATAAGAAACTACAGAATTTCCAGGATATAAAGAATTTCTTACTTAAAAGTCTGGAAATCTAAGTGAAATATTTAGCAAAAATTAAACTTTCTTTACTGAAAAACAACAACAAAAAAACACACACCACAGAAAACCAGTGAAGATCAAATAAGAATGGAGCAATAAAGAAAAAAAGGAAATGATAGGCACACTTTCAAGATCTTCCTTCTAAATACTTTAACAATGAATTAATTTCTCCTCTATATTTTCTAAATATAAGTGAGTTACTCAGACCATTGTCTACATGTTTCCTAAACCAGATAGTATATTTCTAGGCACATTACTCAAGTTCTCAGATGCTATATCAGGAGATAAAATAAAGTTATAACCTTAGATTATTATTATTTTTTTCTGGGGTATCAAGCAATGGTAGAAGCACTTGGTGCTTCCATGTTATTCTCTTTTTTAATTAAATTCTTATAAAAATATTTTTATTGATTTCAGAGAGGA
>NW_006366081.1:0-793 GCF_000327345.1 Myotis davidii
CCTTCAAATGTGGATACAAGCAATGAAATGTGAGCAGAAATGAAGCGGATCTCCTCTGGGTGGAAGATGTAAGAGCGAATCACCACGTGCTCTCTCCCTCCACCATGGTGACGGGAGGTGTTCCAGATGGAGGCTGCTCTGTCAGCTGGGTCTTGGCAGTGAGGAAACCATGCGGCAGGGCCCCAGCCAAGGTGTGAGGGACATGAATCATTAGTGACAAATAAAACTTTGTTTTAAGCCACTGAGTTTGTCAAGGCAATTTGGTATAGAACCGTGCCTAACGCATCTGCTCAGGCAAAGGTCTGGAATTGGACCGCTTATTGGTGTGGCTTCGACCCCTCATAGCACCAATGCAGTCATGGCTTCTTATTCATGATCTGCACAGAGTAAGAACATCAGGGATTTTGCCCAGGATTCTTGATTCACCTGGGTCTGTGAAGGCAGACAGGGTTACATGGCTCTTCCACTGTTTTTGTAAGGTGGTTTCGGTCTATCCAGGAAGAGTTCAAAGATGGGGCCTGCTCCCTCTCATATTCCTCATAGCCACGGGGCTGCTCACATCACAGATGCTGAAGCAAGACTTCTGGCAGGAGTGATAAGAACATATTGAAATCGTTAAGAAGACAATGCAATAATGAAAGGGGTAGATTGGGATAGAATGGCATGAACTGGGACACAGTGGCTTGAAATGGGGGAGCTTGAGCTGCAATGGAATGAGATGAAATGGAAGTCGGTTAGGACAGAATGGGTTGAACTGGAATGGAATGGGGTGAGTTGGAATTTGAAGAGGTGG
>NW_006366082.1:0-793 GCF_000327345.1 Myotis davidii
ATGCCATATATTTTACTATATAGATGTATTCATCTTATAGATGGGTTATAACTGATAATCTCTCATTTTAGGCAAGGTCCCTAATTAAGATTTTGTCAGGTAGTTAAGGGATGAGGGCAGAAGTTTCCCTTGAGCCCACTGGGTATTTGTTGCCTATAACTCAAAACAATTCAGAGACACGTGTTGGAGTGACTCATTCTGAAACCCTGCAAAAGCTATTGCTCTTTTTTTAGAGGTCAAAATTCCATCTGACAAACTTGATTTCACCTTCAGGAAGCCAATTCACAATATAAACCCATATCATTTAATTGTTCCTGAAACCACTGGGCTTTAGTTGATATTTTGATCCCAGAAGATGCTTACAAACATCACAACAATAGATTAATTAATTTTCAGGTGACTTTTGTAAACAGAGATGACCAAAATGAAGTCATTTACATCAGGGGGACTAAAGTGGAGCCAAGAGGCCATGATGAAGTTTTTCTTGCACACATTCTACCAGCATGTTTTCCATGAACTTTTGAACCTGTCAGTCATGCCTGGGCCTTATCTCTCCCTCATGATGACAACCAGAGCATCTACATTCTTTGCTTTAAAAGGAGCCAACCCATTTTGCCAACCAGCCTACTTCTTTTGCATGTTAAATCAACCAAACCCAGTTAGCCTAAACTAACCATAATCCTACATTTACATAAAGAGATCCGAATTAAGAATCACACAAGCTTTTATAAACCCTGCTTTTCTTTGTTCTCTTAAGAACATACTTTTGGCCGAAACCGGTTTGGCTCAGTGG
>NW_006366083.1:0-793 GCF_000327345.1 Myotis davidii
ATGCTGCTAAATATCCTACAGTGCACAACACAGCCGCCAAAATGTCCATAGTGTCAAAGTTGAGAACTCCTGCCCTAAAGTCATTCAAATATTGCACAGCTAAAAAGAGTTCTACCTGATATGGACTCATGAAATTCACTTGGCATGACCTACCCAATGTGGTAGCTTCCTATACTCTTCTCAGGCCTCTTCTTCATTGACGCATCACCCTATGACACTGGTCCCTATGCTATCCTGAAATATGTGCTTGCACAACATATTCATTCTATAGATGCTCAACTTCCCATAATAGTCTCAATGGGGCAAGAGGGTCTGCTGTGCAGGAGAACTAAGTCGGGGCTTGCTATTAATTATTAAAGTGGCTGCTTTGAACTCATTGGCCCTCCTCTCTGAAGCCTTCAGATACTTTATGGACAGATTCTGCTGGTAATATCTTCTTCTGGTCTCCTCATTAGTTCAGATTTCTTAGAATTAAACGCACTTTATCCATGAAGCATTTTCTGTAGACTTGACACAAATTATTAGTCCTTTATGTTCTAAGAAGTTCCATGTCCATAGCCCATCTTTGTGCCCCATTTCACAGCCCATCTCTACAAGAAATCCCTCCTACTTACTCTAGTTGACATCTCTCTCCTTTTACTGAGCAACAGAGCACTGGGCGTAGAATGCCCTCACACCTCCGCCTTATGTTAAGTGGTTACTAAATATACAAATCTTATCTCAGCAATGAATGGTCATTAAGGACATTGGGTATGTAAAAATAAAAGACATTTCCCTGCATTATTATTATTAT
>NW_006366084.1:0-793 GCF_000327345.1 Myotis davidii
TCATGTCTCCTTAGGCTCCTCTTAGCTGTGACAGGCTCAGACTTCCCTTGTTTCTTATGTGAAGTATTTTGTAGAATGTCCCTCAATTGGTATTTCTCTGTTGTTTTTCTTAGAACTAGACTTAATGGTTGTGGGGGTTTTGGGTTGTGTGGTTGTTTTGGAGGAAGGTCACAGATGTATAGTGGCATTTTCATCATATTACCCTAAAGGTACATGCAGGGTGTCCTCAAGAAATGTATACGCACTTTGAATAATTATTCATTCCATGGGTTAAATCTGAAAAGAAATAAACATTAATTGAGCTATCAAAAAATAAACAAACATGTGTATGCATTTTTTGGGACACCCTATACCATGAATATGACTTATCATTGTTATTGTTAACCTTCATCACCTGGATGAGGTAATATATATCAGCTTTGTCCACAGGCTATTTCTTTTTTTCCCTTTCACGCTGTATTTTTTTTAAAGGAAAGTCATTAGGTACAAATCACACTTTAAGGAAGAAGAGTTATGGTCCACATCCTTGAGGATGGAGTATCTCCATAAATTATTGGAATTCTCCTTGGGAGATGTGTCTACCCCTCCCACATTCATTCATTCATTTATTCATTCATTTTTTATATCAGTATGCACTCATGAACATTTATTTTATACTTTGGATAATAGTCCAGTGCTATTTTATTTATTTTAGTGCTCAGGTTATTTCAGCTTTGGCATTGAGTTTTTTCAATTGGTTCCTTATGTCCCTTTGAGATATCCCCACCACACACACACATACACACACACACAC
>NW_006366085.1:0-793 GCF_000327345.1 Myotis davidii
CAGCATTAGGGAGGTTGAGAACCACTGGCTTAATGTAATAATGGAAATATTACATATTTGCTCTGTCCAATATGGTTAACAGCCACCAACCCTGTGTTGCTATTGAGCACCTGAAATGTGGTTAGTCACTAGCCATTAGTGTGATGGCAGAAGTTAATTTTAAATGTGACTGAATTTTGCTTTAAATATCAATGGCCACATGTGGTTAGTATTGGACAGCACCGGTCCAGGTAAGTAAAGGGTTGCAAAAAGGAAGTGCGTGCAGGGGCATCTAACTGCTGCTGTTTTGTTGCCTTTTCTGGCTCCTGGATTTGCAAAGCTGACACTGTGCATTCGAACAGGGGCCGGAGCCTGCCGTAAGGTATGGAAATAACACCCGTAGGACACGGACCTGCTTCAGCTCTTCAGGAGCATCTTTGGCTGGTGGTGCCCCTTCTAAAGCACCGGGAGTGCTCAGAGGTCTCCGGCTTCAGCACGGCTGGGCCTGCCGCCCTCGCTCAGGACCCTTTAATTATCGCAGCATATGTTTCAGTTTCCAGGCGGGAGGAAATTTATTCCCTTCAGTCTCAAGTCAGCACAGATGGGATCTTGAGCTGAGGCCTCAACATGAAAGAACTAAGTGCTGCTGACCTCAACAGCTGTGGTTGCCATGGTGCGTGGAGAACTTTTATAATAGAAAACAAAATTTCCCTCCATAGCCATCATCGTGACTTGAATTCAAGGTAGATAAATGAGGGTAGCATATGTTGTTGGCTTTATTTAGTTTTAAAAAAACCCAACAGCTTAGAACAGA
>NW_006366086.1:0-793 GCF_000327345.1 Myotis davidii
TATGATTGACTTAAGGAACTCCAGCCAACATGATAGAACTCATTATCTAGTATTTCAAAGTTATTGTCCACCCAGCCACCCACTGAGCTACCTCAGGTCTCTGACCTCCGGGTGTTTAGACACTTGTGAGGAGACTGAGACCCAAACCAACAAATATTATATATTGTGATTCACACACTGGAAGGGCACCTCACATAACCTGAACAGGTCAAGGGTGGGGGAGAGGGCTGCCTGGAGGAGGCATTTCCCGTGTTGAATGTTAATAGATAGGGAAATGGAATGGGGACGGCTGGGCAAAGAGATGGCAAAGGTGTGGGCACAGAGGGGAGAAGCAACTTGAATATTCAGAGAACAATGAGCAGGCCAGGTTGCTGGAGCAGAGAAGGAGGAAGAAGAGGTGCAGGATGGGGTTAGCTTGGGAGCAGCAGGCTAAATTCATCGGTACAACACTGGACCCTAGTTCTGACCATTAGATCCTTTCTTCTTCCTTCTGTGCTCCCTGTATTAGCATCCCACCTGGGACCTAGTCACCGGCGATGTGAGAGCCGGCATCATGATTTACGAAGAGCAACTTTAGTCATCGTTGTTCATTTCTTTAGGAAGAAATGTTTGCCTACGTGGGAGAGTTGGAAGGTGAGCATTTTTTGCTTGTACTTCTTTTTGCCCCTCGTAACAGCTAGCATTTAGAAAGTCAGCCTATGTCCATTAACTTTGAAAAACCGCAGCAAAGAATCCAGGAAATTTCCATTGTTTGGACAACTGGCAACAAGAATAGCTTGCTCCCCACAGCAGG
>NW_006366087.1:0-793 GCF_000327345.1 Myotis davidii
TTTTTTTTTTTTTTAATAATTCATAGTACCAGACAAGATGACAATTTATTGAAAATGGTTCCTCACCTGGAAGGTGCTTATTGCTTACAGTGTACCATCTTTATTACATCGATACTGACATTTAACGCTCAATAAATCTCCATGGGGATGTGTCTGGCAGCCAACAGGAGTTCCTGCCTGTTCTCTGCTCTCCAGCATGGTTTTGGTATCAGCAACTATGTTTTGCTAGCAGGTCCCTCAAATCCAAGGCAAGAAAAGCAGACCCGGAATGCCTTTGTCCAAGCTGATGGACAACCCAACCCAGCCAAGAACCCCTAACCTGCTGACAGTGGCTGACACATGTTTGTAAAGGGAGTTGATACGAGTTGAGCAGTGAACGGGGCAGGGAAGGAATGCTCCTGCCATGCCCCACCACATGACCTGCTATGACAACCAAGGCCCCTCCTAACCCAGCCTCCTCTCACCACCACTCTCCGGCCCGGGAATAACCAGCCATCATCCCCCAATTAGCTCATGTGCCGCTCAACCTCTGGCCTTTTGTTTACGGGTTCTCTCTGCCAAGAATGCCCATCTCCCCTCAAGTTCAATCCTCACCTCTGTGCATATCCCACCCAGAACTCACTGTTTGCTAGCCTGTGCCCTGCAGAACTATGTGCAGACTGTGCACGGTTCCACTCAGCACACTGTCTGTTACTCTGTGGGATTCTCCAGAGCAGGGGCTGGTCTTACTCATTTCAGTATCTAACCCCAAATCAACCATATGTAATGAACTAATGAGTGAATGAATGAATGA
>NW_006366088.1:0-793 GCF_000327345.1 Myotis davidii
CATACGAGTAATTTGAGTTAAGAGCTCCATCACAGAACAAACTGAACTCGTAAGTCAAGGCCCCACTGTATGGGCTTCCACTGAACACGCTAGCTCATAGCTATGCCCATTGAGTTGCCTCTGAAGGATCTCCAGAGGTCTCTTGGTGAAGGACAGACCACAAAGGTACACGGTGGAGGTGTGTGCAACCTCAGTGTTTGTTCCATCCCCAAGTAAAGTCTGACAAAGGAACATCTGCTATCACTTTAGTACCCATAGGGAATACACACACACAAACACAGAAACATGCCTTACACTACAATTAAAAAGGCAGTATCTTCTTTCAGCAAGGTTATTTCCTTGGTCTGCTTGTTTGTTTCTTTGAAGGGGTGAATTAAATGAGCTTTTCTTCTTAATGGCCCATGGAATGAAAAACTTTACTGCTTACATGTTGTATTTTGCTTAAGCAGTCAGTTAGCACATAAGAAATCTAACTCTGTAGTGGAAACAGCTGCCATTTGTAGACCTGTACTATGTACAGGTAATTAAGTAAATGTTTTATATGATACAACAACCTTATGAGAAACATACTATTACCATCTTATCTTCCCAAAGAAGAAAATTAAATCACTTCCTAATAGCACACAACCAATAAGGGTCTATGTGACCCTGCAGTCTGAGCTGTTATACTCACTGAGTCCTATTGTATTACAACATTAGATATTTTATATATTAGTATACATGTATATATTGCCAAATAGTATTCTATAATGAGTATGCTGATTGTTCTACTATTGTGTGTATTTCTCTTTCA
>NW_006366089.1:0-793 GCF_000327345.1 Myotis davidii
AAAAAAAAAATTAAAGATGGCTGCTCAGAGCCTAGGAAGGAGTAGGAAAATTAGAGACCTCAAGGTTACAGGAAAAAGAAAAGGTGGTTGACCTGAACTTTCCAAGTGTTCTGTGACATTGATCTTCAGACCATACTCTTCTCTTCAAGAGAATGACTCAGCCAATGTAAAACTGTAGTCTAACACGAGGAAAACTCCTGAAGCCACACACAAAAGTAGCCAATACAAAGGAATACTGCAAACTTAAAGGCAAAAAAATGTAAGGTAAACCCCAGACTATTGAAAGAAAGATATATTCTTATGTCAACCCTTTCTGTCATAATAGCACTTACAGTGTAGTTAAGGCCTTGAGGAATTTACAGCATAGCTCTCTGTTGCTAGAGTTTATCACTTAGCCATAAACTTGCTGTGCACTAAAATGTGACCAATGAATTTCACACCAGGTGTGAATGTGTTTGTGTATCCTAATGGAATTCAAGCAGGGGGTCATGTTCATAATTTGAGTTGAAAGAGTTAAATAACCAAATCAAAACCTCCCCTCATTGCTCATATTTCCCAGGCGCCATTCTCCATAGGGAGGTGCCCACATGATGTCCCCAGTGCACCAGGTGCATGGGCTCTGCCTGCAGCCATTTGCAGCCGGGCCAGCATGTTTGAGAGCTGCGCAAGGAGCCTTTCCTGGCATTTGATTGGTATGAGTGTGCCACCATGCTTCTCCTTTGCTTCCAACTTCTTAGCATTGATTTGCACCCCTTTCCTTTTCTACCATCACCTGACCAGCTCTTATGAAGAT
>NW_006366090.1:0-793 GCF_000327345.1 Myotis davidii
GCAGGAAGCAGTCTGTTTGATGAGAACCAAATGGCTCTAGGATATGCTGGGGACAGATGTCTCTCCCTCCGTCCGACACGGATGCCACCATGCGGAGCCGTCTGGAGTTGAGAGGACCTTCGGGGGTTTCCCAGGGATGTTTGCAAACACATGGTTGCCGACCAGCCCCCTGGGTGCTTTCCCTGTGCCCGTGCACGGGGCGTGTGTGTTGTGTGGAGAAGCGAGTCAAGGAGAACACAGATGGCTGTTTGCAGTGGCCTCCTGACACTGTGTTTGTTGGCACCAGGCAGTGGGAAGAGGTGTGTTCATTCTCCGGAGAGGTTTTAGGGAAGAGATTTTTTGAGATCTGCTAAGTGGAATGCTAGGCCGTCTGTGTGTCGGCGCATGTGTTTGTGTGTCTTGCTTTGTTGTTCATGGAGCCTGCAGACCGGATTGTCAGGAAGCAGAGGATCAAAACAGAGGCGACTGGGCAGAAATCTGAACTCGGGGCCCGTGGAAGGTTTGCAGATGTCAGTTCTCTAGGGCGTCATGACAAGGGGTGGCCCCGCGGGGCGGCCGATGAGCAGGGGAGAGCAGAGAACGGGGCGGACTGCAGCTGCTCCCGGGGAATTCCCATTTCTCAGCTGGGAAAGTCGACATTGCTAACACAGCAGCTGTCTGAGCATTCACAGTTGCCCCAGGTTGGCCCCCTCATCATCGGATATAAATTTGTGGGTGCCAGAAATTTTGGTAGATGCTGCTGCAGTGGGCTGTGTGCCTCTGCCCAGCGGGGGAGGACTGGGGACTTTTTTTT
>NW_006366091.1:0-793 GCF_000327345.1 Myotis davidii
CTCCACAGAGCAGCCCCTCCAGGACCTCTCTATCTGATCCATAACTTCTCATCACTGGACACTTGGTGGAATATTTGTTTGTTGGCTTGTTTACTATCTGCCCTTCCCTTCCCTCCCCCCTGAACATCAGCTCCACGAAAGCAGGAACCTCATCCCTCATGGTCCCTATTGTATTCCTCGCACTAGAATAGTGTCTGGTCCATGGTAGGTGCTCAGCAAATTTTGCTGAATGAGATGCCTCCATGTCGGTAAGATGCTGCCTCTCAGTCACCTCTTTCTCTGTGTTCAGGCAACCAAAGGAGGCACCATCAAAGCTGCTTCAGGATTCAATGCCACTGAAGATGCCCAGACCCTGAGGAAGGCCATGAAAGGGTTGGGTAAGTATTGTGTGTCACAGAGTTGCACAGAGTGCTGTGTCCACTGGCCACTGTGAAGAGGTCTCACTCTAAAAAACACACAGTGGGAACCAGTTGGCTCTTCAGGACAAATTAGATGGAAGGGTCTTAATTATTAATTTGACTATAAAATTTTTAATTTAATGTTCTCATTCTATCTTTTTCCGATTATTTAAACCTGTTCTGCATCACAGCATTTTGAATCTACATATAAATATTTAGAAATGTATTCGTTCTCCAGTTAATGCTAGATGTGTGTAGTGCCATAAGGTTCATAAAGCACTTTCACAAATACTATCTCAGTGGGTATGTACAGTGACCCTGTGGTTTCGTGAAAGCAGCTATTGCTACTGTTACTTTTGCCCCATTTTACAAGTGTGAAACTGAGCCCAGAGAAG
>NW_006366092.1:0-793 GCF_000327345.1 Myotis davidii
TTATTTTCAGTGTTCACCTAATAATGAGCTTCTTCCCAGGGCAGCCTTCTACCCATAGAATTTCCAAGTGATGGAAGTCACATTCTGCTATGGATTTACAGACACACTCACCCAGGGAGCATATTTCAAATAGAATGTGTTGCAGTAAACCAGTCTGTGTGTTGCTATTTCACATGTTGATCTAAATTACATCAGCTCACCAGAGAGTCCAACAGTGTTTTGAGAGCATATTGAACCTGTGGAGACTGTGGGACTCCTAGGCAGTCGTTCTCAAAGTGTGATCCCAAGGCCAGCAGTGTTGGCATCACAAGGAACTGGCTAGACATGCAAACTTTAGGGCCCTACTACTACGTCGGAGCTTTGGAGGTGGGACCATGCAGGCTGTGTGTTAACTAGTCCTCCACATGAGTCAACTGGAGATTTGGAATCAATGCTCTAACTTTTTCTAGTTGAGAAACTGAAGCCTAGAGCAATAAAATGACTCGGAAAGACAGAATCCAGTAGCTAGTGATGGTATCGGAATGGGAACAAATCCTGGTACTCTTTCAGCTGCCCTCTACTCCAAGGAGGTTGCTCTCTCTATACTTGCAGAATGAAATCCTTTAATTTTCAACAGCTAATTGCCGGATTCCTCCTATGTGGCCGCTTTGCGGGTTGATGTTAGTACGCTTCCTCTGCACAAATCTGAATGCCCTGAGCCTTTTCCATGTTCTTTCTTTTCTCTTTGTGCTTCACTTTCCCTGCTTGGATATTTAATTGAGCATCTAGTCAAGGACACTCAGCCACTTTTTAA
>NW_006366093.1:0-793 GCF_000327345.1 Myotis davidii
GCCATGTTTGGCACGCGTGCCAGAGGTTGCCCAGCCCTGAACTAGGGCATTTAATAGACATAAGATGTCAACCTTCCCTGAAATACCCTGTTTAATTGTTAATGCCATTATGAAATTTATTGCTACTGGTGGAAAAGACTTCCACAAACTACTTGAGGCTTGACTAATTGAAATATATGACCAGGGTATCATATCTATAATGTATTTGATTCAAGAATGGTATCTGTGTTTTGTATCAAACTGGATTTGGCAGGGCACGTTGGTTTACAAATCTCTGGTGTCAGACTTGCACTAAAGTGCCATTTGTTTAGAGATGATTTGAAGAACATGAGCAAGAGGAAAGAGTAGGTCCAGATGTTCTGCTTAAACCCAGGTGTGGCTCAGTTGGCCTGTTTTGTGATGAGGGATTTTCCAGAGTACAGGAAGCAGCACCTGTATGAGATTACACACAGATTTAAACTCTACCAAGTTGTCTGCCTTCTGTCTGATCTCTTCCTAATTGCAGTGCCTTAGAGCTCAGGTGGAATTGGCCAAGCATACAGACTTTCTTTGCTACTACTTAAATTGATTGAAAAATGGAAAAAAGCCCTCCGTTGCAGTTTGATCATCTTAAATAAGGAAGATCAACCGCCAGTATAATGGAATCAAATTGAGAGCACTAAAATGATTGAAGCTTAGCAAATTAATAATTAACCCCGGCTTCTTATTGCTATTATAGTCTCTCCTTCAAGAAGAGACAAACACATTTCCTATACAAATTCAATACCAAATCAGGGTAATACTGAAAAAAAAA
>NW_006366094.1:0-793 GCF_000327345.1 Myotis davidii
TTGCATATTAGCTTTTTATTATATAGGATTACTGACAAAGTTCACATGACAAAGTACAGAGTTCGTTTCATGGCACCCAGGAATATTCTAGAACGTTGGTGATTCTTAGCTAATCACTGCTAACTCACGTTGCCTTAGCATTGCTCTAACTGCTACACTTGTCTTCTGTTGCCTTAAGTTGGGCTGTCAAATTCATGCCATGAAAGTCATTGTCCCTCCCATGCCCAAATCAGTCATTGCTAATCAATCATTGCACTGTTTCTGACAGCCCAGAAGCAACCACGGAATTCTCTAAAAATAGTGTTCCAGAACCCACTACCAATCGATTTGAGTTAGCATGAAATTTGAGACCTGTCATTCTTGACTTAGTTTGGAAGATTAAATATTTTTGAAACATCAACACAGCATATTCCTTGTTCCAAATGATGCATAATAACTTCTTGTTGACTGATGGTTTTTGAAAAATCTTATACATATGGATTGTGCATGTTGTTATATTTCTCTGATAATGTCAAACATGAGTCCTTGGGAAAAGGAATTCTTAGTTAAAGGTATTTGTAAGAGATGGAGAAGAATTGCCATTTTTAGCTATGTATTTGCACCATTTTTTAAAAAGTTGTGTACATTTCTTGATAGTTCAAAAAGTATATTTTATCTTGCTCAGACTTTGGATAGTAAAGAGTATGAGGCTGTCTTTGTGGTGTCTTAGCAGATGTGCCCAAATCCCTCCACTGTTGCAAATCGTACAACTGGTAGTTGTTTCCTTAAATTAATTAGCTGGTGCCTGATGACA
>NW_006366095.1:0-793 GCF_000327345.1 Myotis davidii
TGTGTGTGTGTGTGTGTGTGTGTGAGCGCGCGCTCTCACGCGTGTGTAAATCTGCCTCCAAAATAGACATTTCCACCTGGAGAAGGAAAAAGAGGCCAATAAAAAGTTTGTAATCTTATCCTATCTAGTGAGAAAGCTCTGTATTTTTGAAAGACCTTTCAGCCTTTAGTCTACCATTTCAGAAAGGTCTTGAAGAGTCCTCAAGGAAATTCTCTATACTTTGTTTTGTGTGTTTTTTTAATTCCTAAAGAGAAATCTCCAATCTAATGACACATTTTGGTCAGAATATACTAAGAAAATGAAACTTCTTTACTATACCTCACATTATAAACCTTTTTTTAAAAAGTCCCATACTATGCAATTCCTCTGCAACTAGCTCCGTAAGTAATAAAGAGAGTAAGTTATAGAGTTGATTGATTACATTTCTCTAGTGATTGACATTAACCTTAAAAACAGCATATCATGAAACATTCTAGTCAATATTTGTGTGTAAGCATACCTTAATTATTATTAGGTATTGCCAGATTTATTTTCACCCTAAATTCTTAAGGGCCACACAATTTTTATATATAGACTACATTCTTACAATATGATCTGAATTATAACCTAGGATATTTCCTCTTGAAATTGATGATCATTCTGTAGATAACAGGTTAGACTCCCACTCCATTCTTCACCCATCTCTCTCATTAGCTCAGGATGTGTAAGTAATTAGGGCAGATAATAATGCTATAGCTTTTAATTTTCAGATGGGAATAAAAGTAATTAAACTTCACTTTTTAGCCCAAATACA
>NW_006366096.1:0-793 GCF_000327345.1 Myotis davidii
CTTCCCGCCTTTGCCGCGACCAGACATGGTGACCGAGCAGAAGTCAGAGCCGTCTGTCCCCACGCTGGCGGCGGCAGCCTCTTAAATAACCGGGGGACGGACCTCATTGGTGCAGAGCGACCGGAAGAGGCGGGAAAACGGCCGAGTCCCGCCCCCGCTGCTGGAGCCTCGGGGAGCGCGGGGCAGGTTTCCTGATGTTTAGAAAGTACATTCTGACCCGGAGCGTCCACCGTGCACCCGAGAGAAAGCAGTCCGCTTGGAGGCGTGCCCATCCCACGGGCATCCCTGGGTCATCCCCACCCGGGGAAGAAACAAGCACAAACCCCAAAACAAGGGAATTGGTAAAAGGGCCCAGCGACCCCCCGGCTTTGGCTTCGGAATCCACGCGCGGCCGCTCTCAGGCGGTTATGGGGCCTGTTTGCCCAACTGGGTCTTGGCGGCCTCTCCACGCGCAGGAAACACTCGTCAGTCAGTCAGTGACTGAGTTATTGTAGGAAACATGTCCGGCTGATGGTTCTTTGACAGAAAACTCGTGCCGCCCAGACTTCTGTTTTTAAGGCAGAATATTTGTAATAGAGGCAGCACTAAGGCACAAGGCAGGGCTCCAGGGCATGTCCAGCCTCACCCGAGCACGGGCAGTGCTTCCATGCAAACAGGTTGAGCTCATGCATTTAACAATGGGGGTCCCGTAAGGGAAGAATGTGGATTCCAGGGGCTGACGCCCTGTTCTCGCCTAAGGCAGAGGGTGGAGGGGTGCCCGCCCTTCCCTGGGGCTGGCTCATCCAATTCCAGG
>NW_006366097.1:0-793 GCF_000327345.1 Myotis davidii
TGGTTCATAGATTGACACTCAAACACTGAGCCATGATGGTCAGGAAAAAACCTCCACTTTTGATTAGATGACATGAATAATACAGAAAGATAATTTTGGATGGAGAAATAGTTATTCTGAAATCTAAGCTTAAGGATCCCTCAATTTTGTTATATTTGGGAATCTCTGAAGACAGTCTCCCTAAGATTTCCTAAAATGCCCCCCACCCCCCTACCCCCCACTTTCTACAAGCATCTTTAACAAAGACCTCTTTTGCCAGATTCACCATGATTTACCTGGAAACATACCTTTTCTCAGTTTTTTCTCCACCATCCAAGGCTCTTTCCCATCCTCCAATAAAGTGATCACATATGGCTTAGGTATCGAAAGACCTGCTTACAGGAAAAATATAGAATTTGTTTAAGCTGTGGTCTTCATGGGGAGATGCCATCATCACAAAAGGGACCAAAGGACGGTTTAAAGAACGTTCCCTGAAAGGGAAGATAAGCTTCAGGCAGGATATAACAGAGCTTCACTTTCCTTGGGAACATAAAAGAAAAATTCAGCCATTTACTCAGGAAGATTCCCAACAATTCAGAGTGGCCAAAAATAAAAAATAAAAATCTCCCCCGTTGATGTGGAGGTAGAAGTAAGCAAATTGTAATATGCTTACCTAGAGAGACCAGGTTCTCATAATTCTGGACCATCACATCCTTGTATAAATCCCTCTGAACAGAATCTAGCCATCCCCACTCTTCATGAGAGAAGTCTATGGCCACATCACTAAATGTTACCTGAAATAGCAAACACATTT